>NC_061060.1:6436583-6490609 GCF_021917145.1 Hypomesus transpacificus
TAGAAATAGGGAGAAACAGAAATATACAGTATATACTGTGTGTGTGTGTGTATGTGTGTGTGTGAATGTATATATATATATATATATGTATATGGAGAAAAATGGACAGAGATAATATAAAAGTAATCGCCAGAGTTAAAGAGAGTTGAGGAAGTAGAGTCAAGATGTGTGTGTTCCTCCTAGAGTCTATAGTAGACTCTGCTCTGACTTGCCATGTATTAACCTGTCAAACACACTGTCAGTCCCAATCTCTTCAAAATCGGAATTTGTAAGTGTGTGTGTGTGTGTGTGGCTGAGAATCAGGATGATGATTCTGTCAACATCATTAGTGAGTCGTGACAAGACAGACTTCCCAGTAGAGAGGGAAAAGAGGAAAAGAGTAGAGCAGAGGGCAGGAATGATGGATGGATGGCAAGAGAGAGGTAGAGATGAATACCCCTTTAGGGATGGAGTTCTGAGAGAGACACTTCAAAGGCTTCTGATGCTGTTCAGAGCTGCTGATGAGACAGGCGTGATAGGAGGCTAATGCAGCTGCCAACCAACTTTACTTCAGGCTAACCAAGTGTGTGTTTGTGGGATACGTTTCTATAAAGGTATCCACGGTATCTATTTTAAAGTATAATTACAACTACCTAACAGCAAAATAGTTATGAAAGAAAGATTTCATACATCGCAAGTTGGTTAGTGAATTTGGCTTTGTGTGTGTGTATGTGTGTGCTTGATTCCATTGAGTTAACGAGCATGTTCCCTATTAAGAAATGCTTCATTAGTCTGTGTTTATGACGTATCAATACAGAAACCAATCTGTTTTTATTTGTCACTGACCACAGGAAAGCCTCAGTGCTTAAAATCTCCTAGGAGTCAAATAAAGGTGAATCATACCACAGCAATGAACTACATGGAATTCACATAAAGTTAACTCGTAAGACTTTATACCGTTACAGTACACAGGCCAGTAGACAAATACAAATAAATCAAGCCATCAACTGAATGCAAAGTATGTGTGTGCACACACATGGGTTGCAGTAGTTGTCTGTAAAATATGAAATAAAATGCAGAAGGTATTTACTTTCAGGAGTGGTGATGTGCATCCCAGTAGTATCAGATAAGATGTCCTCCAAAGTGTCGATGCCAGCACCTTGCTCTGGGTCTCACTCTAACTGGCTTATAATAGTTTTGTGTGTGTGTGTGTGGATGGGTGGGTGGGTGCATGTGTGTACCTGCAGTAGGTAAAGTAGGTCTCTGTGTGTGTGTGTGTGTGTGTGTGTGATGCTGACTTGCCCAGATGGACAGTGTTCAGTAAGTGAAGGACAGTGATAGTCAGCAGTCTGCCAGTCCACAGGGGCACCAGTGCCTGGACCGTCCAACACTGGGCTCTTTCAGTCCAACTCCTCCAAACTGCCGTCCAACATAGGCCTCATCAGGTGGAATGACAATCTTCACTTGTGACAATTTGCTGTCATTTGCTGAGTATGTTATAAAAGACCAATGATATTACGCCAGGAACTGAATTCCTCCTCCTCATGTCTTCCTTCTACTCTCCTCCTCCTACCTCTGATCCAAGAGCAATCCCACCCCCTGATAAACGCCAATTTGACCCTTGCCCTTGGCCGTTGTCTGAAGACTTTAAAAACTGTTGGCTAGAGACAGAGATATGGAGGGACGGAGGAGGGAGGAGACAGAGGACGGTGGGCTAGCCTACGAGGGTGATGGCTTTGGTGGTTAGGGTTAGTTTACACTCGGCTGAAGCTCCCTCCCCCTGCTTGTCCTCCTGCCCCCACTTTTTCCCATTCTCTGCCCCCCCCCCCCTATTCTGAAACATTCTGAAAGAGGGAGAGAAGTCAGCATCCACAGTCAGCAGCAGGAAGACAGTCTGATGTTTTATAGACTGTGCTTAGTATATAATGTATATAAAAGTGATATATTATGCAGTGATATGTACGTTTTATTTATTTTGTTTTGTAGCCCAGTACTTTGCCAGCACCATGATGATTGTGGGTATGTCTGTGGTGGTGACAGTTATAGTTCTGCAGTTCCACCATCATGACCCACAAGGGGGCAAGATGCCTAAGTGGGTGAGTGTCTGTCAGAACCATCTTGATGTTCTTCATTGATGATTTTTCATTATTGTCAATATTGCCATAATCTTCATCTTCCTCTTTATCATCAGCATCGTCAACTCCTTTTCACAATGTCTCACTCGCCCATCATCATCCTTGTGTTCCTAATCACCTCTCATTATCATCCTCATCCTCATCTTCATCCTCGTGGCACAGTGTGTGCTTCATCCTCTCTGACTGGCCCTGGTATCTCCGCAGGTCAGGATAGTTCTCCTCAACTGGTGCGCCTGGTTCCTGCGTATGAAACAACCCGGCGAGGAGCGCAGGCGTGCCGGCTACAAGTACCGCCACCCTCCGCAGCACCACTCCAGCGCCAGCTCCATTGAGTTGGGCACCCTGCCCGGCCTCTCTGTGCCCCTCTCACAGCCCGTCTGCCCTCCCTGCCCCACAGGCACCTCCAACGGCAACATGAGCCTCTACTACAGCTACCCCTCCTGCCCCCCCTCCAGTGACTCAGGGGTACTGTTGGGGCCGCCCCAAGCCCACAGCTCCACCCGGGAGGGGTTGGAGCTACCAGGGAGCGGCTCCAGTGGAGGAATAGGCCTGGGGGGCATGGGAGTGGGGTTGGGGATTCCCCCGCCAGAGGTGCTGCGTATCCTGGAGGAGGTGTCCTACATCGCCCAGCGCTTCCGCAGCCAGGACGAGGAGGAGGCCATCTGCAGCGAGTGGAAGTTTGCGGCGGCGGTGGTGGACCGCCTCTGCCTGGTGGCGTTCTCGCTCTTCTCCATCATCTGCACCTTCACCATCCTCATGGCGGCGCCCAACTTCATTGAGGCCGTCTCCAAAGACTTCACGTAGCTGCCCATGACGGAGGGAGGGAAGGAGGGGGGGAGGGAGGGGGGGAGGGGGGGAGGGGGGGGAGGGGGGAGGGGGGAGGGGGGAGGGGGGGAGGGAGGGGGGGAGGGAGGGAGGGGGGGAGGGGGGGAGGGGAGAGGGGGGAGGGGGGAGGGAGGGGGGAGGGGGGAGGGAGGGGGGGGAGGGAGGGGGGGTGGGGGGGAGGGAGGGAGGGAGGGGAAAATAAGGAATGACACAGGAAATGGGTGGCAGTGTACAGTTAGTCAGTTACAGACTGTAGTAAGCAGTGAGGTGGAGAAGTGCAGTGAGATGTCTTAAATGAGTGAGAGAAAGGAAAGACATAAATTGGCGATTTGAGAAAAACGCTGAAATTAAAGATAAAGGAGGAGGACGAGGCAGGGACTAAAGGAGAGAATAAGTACACAGGAAAGGTGTGGGATGTGGCCTGATTTTTGTCTCATTAACAAAATGGTGTAAATATGTGTTTTATTAATATACCATTTCAGAGTGTTTTACTGTAAATACTGTAGATGTGTATATGAATCAAGGCAGGGTAGTCCACAATTGCTCCCCTACCAACCAGGTTGTCCTAGTGTGTGATCATTTTGGTACATAACTAATATACCAATTGAATTGTTCAATCCTGGATGCCCTTTAAACTTTCAACCCTTGTGGACAACCTGTTGTAGCATTGCTGTTGTAAGAGTCCGTACAGAGATGTTTCACTGTGACTTGTATTTGTCTGTTTCTACTTTTAATGTGTTTAAGTCCAGATGTACATTCATCTTTTTTTCTGCATTTCTACAATGGCTTGATTCTCTTCCAGGTGGGTGGGATGCCGTTTACATTGTTTACACACATTTAACCATACCTGTGACTGTATCAAAGCTCTTCACACAACCTTTCAGTGACGAGCCAGAGGCAGTAGGATGTGCCACCACTGGAGATGTTTACCTGTTCATTGGAGGAGGAAGTAAATGATGAAGCAACAGGAACTATTAGTACCACTGAGCAATAACTGAACTGAAAGGTGGATAGATTCCTCAGCAGACGAGCTTATGCTCTAAGCCACGCCCCCATCTTAACGTACTAGGTGGAACTGATTCAATGACGCACCGGAGTGATGCCACAGCTGTCAATCATTCCGCATCATAATCCCTGTGATAACACATCCTATGGTCTTGGTTATCGATGTTATCAGTTCTCCTGTCTTGATCTGTTTCTGTCTGTTGCTATTATTTGTTTTCTCCACCTTAATAAACCTCATGTATGCTCCATCACGGTGCTGACCAGGATCTGTGTGTGTGTGTGTGTGTTTGTGTATGCATGCCTGGGTTTCTTTCTGTGTTTAACATTCAAGGAATAGGGCTGAACATCATAACTGTTTCATTTACAATGAAGAAACGTTTTATTTTCCTCCTTATGCAAGGTCATGAAGTTATCTACTGTGTGTGTTGTGGAACGCTTGCAGCGGTATGACTGCTGTTTCTGTGTCTGGTCACTCCTGACTTACTCACAACCCTGTCATCCCTCAGCGGTGGATCTCTCCCAGAGACAAGGAGGGTCAAAAAAAGGGGTATTCAACTTTAACATTTTAATCTGAACTGCAATGAGACAGCTGGTACCATGCAGGTTGAAGCTTCTTCTAGAACATAGTATCAGTGTAAGGACATTTGTGGATTTACACCATCCCCGACATTAAACCAATCTGGCCCTTGTTGTCTCTTATTGTGGTCGACGAAGACTGTTCCTCCTGTGAGGATCCAAGAAACAACAATAGCTGTCCACACAATGCCACGCGCCCCTTTGTTTGTGTATGTGAGAGAAACACACATTCATGGTCCCGCAGTTTACTGCTCACGTCCTCCATCTGCTCTGTGTCCTCCACAGTACTCGTCTCATCCGATGATGTCAGAGAAGGATGGAGTCAAGGGGAGGGGGAGGGAATGAAGCAGAAAGACAAAGAGGGAGAGCTAACATGTTTTTAGTACATCACCATCATTCAACAAGTAGCGCCAGCCGAGATGTATTCACTCATCTCCTTGACTCCCTCTAAAAGCAAGCGTGTGACGTTACACTTAAAAACTTTCCATAAGAGTTATCAGAATGAAAGATTGTACCACTGTGGTCGAGACCAGAGTGTTTATTTTGTGAATTAGACCAGTGTAGACATGGATTATGTATGCAAGAAAGTGCTAATCTAATTGCACCCATACACTGCACTGCCACATGACATTGACATTGAATAGAGACTACCATTCTTCTCCTCAGTTTAAACGATCTCAACCCACTGCTTTTGAACTTCTGTTCTGTGGATTTGAAACATTTACTTCTGGTTCCAGTTTTGGATTTACTGTAATGAGGAGGTAACTCAGTCCCTTCTTGGTCTGGTTGAATCTGGCAGTGGAAGAGGAGATTTAGATGGTGATGTCACACAGGCTAACCACACAGACTGAGAGGAATTACTCATACGAGCCATATGTTCACAGGGTGTGGATAATGATAGAATCTGAGATGAATGTGTTTGTGTACGCGTGTGAGAGAGAGAACGAGTTGAGTACCTCGAGGATTTTCTGAACTGTGTAGAAGAGAGTGATTGAGATAGAGGGAGACAACAACTGTAGAGGGGACATAGAGAGAGAGAGAGATAGAGGGGAGGGGAAATATATAGAAAGATAAGGGCTAAGGGACTGGACAGAGAAATAGATAAAGTGATAGGTCAAAGTGCGTGTGTACAATCACTTTCATTATCATTCCCAGCTTTACTTCCTTGAACATTCCTGGGAATGTTAGATACTTGTCACACGATTCAGCTTTAACACTGTGTGTGTGTGTATGTGTGTGTATACGCGTTTATTTGTGCATAGCTCCAAATATGGATTCATTGCCATAACCCTCATTACGTCTCAGTATTGTTGGCATGGTGACAAACATACCCTCTTCTATATGAGTTAATCCCTATCTGTGTGTGCCAGAGCTTTCTGACTACCTTTGCCTGCTCACCTCAGCTTCTGTCTCACCACCAAGTGTGTGCGTGCGTGTGCGTGTGTGTGTGTGTGTGTGTGTGTGTGTGTGTGTGTGAAAGACAGTCTATATTTGTGTGTTTGTGTGTGCTACTGTCTGTATTTGCTGACCTCAGCCCTAAGCAGAGAATAGTGCCCCGTGTCCAGACTGTACAGTACATCAGTACACACCCTGCGGCAACTCTCCTTCCTTTCTCCTTCATACCATAGATTTGAAAGCAGCTATATGTTATTAAGCTACAGCATCAAATATTTCAGAAAATAGTGCTACGAATGACAATTGGGAATGAGATGCCCTCTCTTCACTGAAGGTTTAACACGGTTGATTGTGTGCTCTAACTTACATAATATCCATCAATTTCCTCTGTGTATGATAAAGTATATTTCAGTAAACACTCATACACATTAACTCATCAACACATGCAGGCTGCATCCACACACAAAAATGAGGTGACAAAACAAGGCTCAGGTTGTGTGAGTTGCTGATGCAGTGAGACAACCAGACATGCCTGCAGCTGTGTTCAGGTGTGTGTGCGTGAGGCCGAGAGATTTGTATTATTCTCTGAGGGGCTTTTCTCCTCCATCCTAATCCAGGTGTGACAGAGTTGGTGTACAGGAAATGACACACTTTAAGTACAGTACTTCCCAAATTAGATTATTCTGGATTAGACATGAAATCCTTTTATCTCACAACATAATCTTTATGTTATCTGTACCTTACTTCCAAAACTGAATTGAACAAGAAATGGAAGTGTGAGGGACTGTGAGAGTTCTTGTTGTGTAACGGGGTATCTCTTTAAATGCATGCCACTTCCATGACACAAACACGTCACCACCACCCCGGGTGGTGTGTAACAACATTGGTTCATAGCCCCCCTCCTCCAAGCCTTACCCCCCTTCCCCAAACTCCTGAAATATTAAATCAGAGACTCCTCATTTCTCCAGCACCGAGGAAGTCAGAAGAGCCTTCCACAGGGAGTAAGGTGACAGTGGGTAAACAAGTGAAGCTGACTGGGCGTGATGATGATGATGTTGTTGTTTTCTTTTGTTTCTTGTTTCGAAAAAGCAGTAGGGAGCTCTGGTGGAGGTTGTGCTCAAAAGGGCCATGTGCAACACCTTGATGTGTGTGTGTGTCTACTGTGGACCACAGGAGATCACACTGAATACTAGTCAAACGGTTTATTCTGGCAAGCATAGTTTGGTGTCTGCATTTCATCATTCACCAAAAAAGATATTAGCATTGTCAAAGTTCCTGTAGCAAACAAGAGTACTGTACGGTATCTCAAGGTAGAAAGAAAGGAATTTATTGACTACAGGATGAAGGATGAACACAATGCAGATATAATAGCCAGGAAAGAAGAGGCTGAAACCATGGATTCACAGATGAACTCTGTATAATTTAATTATATTCCAATGTCTGATGTGGCAGAGACCTTCAGACTGGCTAAAATGCTGGGCTGGCAGATATGCTTTATGAGAAAGATAGTGAGACAACACACATTCTGTGAGTGTGTCTGTGTGTGTATATTTAAGATGCTGCCTGAAGCATTCCCTTGCTTACTCACCTTGTGGGATTATATTGTAGGAAGTCCAGGATTCAAGAACCATCCTTGTTTTTTTTTACTTTCTTACACTACTATTCTGCAAAACTAGAAAGGATAAAGAATCATTTCTTCCTGTCTGGATGCAGAATGAAATGACATCACTTCCTGTGACAGTGGCTCCCGTCTGTTTGGAACAGGATTGTTTCATGCTCCAGCACTTTGTGCTGCCTGGCAAACCCCTTCCTCACAGCGAGAGGCTTCCAGGAGAGCATCGTACACAAACACACACATAACCACACACACATATACACACACACCCAATTACAGACAAGCAGAGACATACACACAGACACACAAACATACAGTCCCTTGCAGACAAATACACACACAAACATGCAGACTGATGCATGCAGACACACAGCCATACACATTTAAACATGTAGATACACAAACACACACCCACACACTGATACCAATGTGCAAATTGCCCAGATCACTGTACCAAAACTAATGTTGTCTGCAATATGGGAACAGTGCAGCCTGGTGATATGCAAATGATTTGAACAGAAACAAGTTTATTTTTCTTTCATTGGAACATTTTTGAATTGAGAATGTAATGGGAGTTGGAAAATGCTAAAGTAATTGAACTGCAATTGATCTAGGTCATTACCGCAAACCAGATTTGATCTTTCTTTTCTCATGCAACTTTAACTCACCAAACTTTCATTCTTTAAAAAAACACTCTTCCATCACTCTCCCTCTTTCAAAAACAATTAACACAGTGATTAGCATTTCAAGACCTAAAAGCTCTTATTGGGGGCAGGAATATCTTGGTGCCTTATTCACAAGTCACAACACACACCCCCAATCCCCTCCAACCACACACCATCACTCTAACTGTACCCAACCACGCGCATACAAACACTCAAGGACATGCAACACGCACACCTCGCTTACCTGCTGCGCCCTCACAGTCCCTCTGCCCTGAGCAGGCTGGAGGGCTGTGTGTGAGGCAGCAGGTGAACCAGTGGATGAATCTGGGCAGTCTGCCATGCAGTCTAAACACAATGACCCAGGGGGTTCAGAAGATGGGGAAGGGATAGGAGAGACATGGGGTCGTAACATGAATAGAGAGAGAGAGACAGAGAGAGACAGAGAGAGACAGAGAGAGAGACAGAGAAAACAGAGAGAGAGAGAGAGAGAGAGAGAGAGAGAGAGAGAGAGAGAGAGAGAGAGAGAGAGAGAGATGGAAGCTTTGTTGGTGTTGTTGTACTTCATGATGTTTTGAAGCTCTGTCGTGGAACCAGAGTGTTATGGGGTTGTGTTGCTCCTTAGGACCATTGATGGGTACCTTGGTGATTCGTAACTTAGTTACCAAGCTGCCATTATAACACCAGTGCCATGGAAACCACAACTTAATCGAGGCAGGTAAACACAGACGGAACTGATGGAGACCCAGATTGTATCAGGAGGACTCCTGTCATTACTACTGTATACCCCCCTACACACACCATGAGGGAGTATAGATGAGATGGTGACTCAGAGATGGTGATGTTCAGAGTTACAAGGTTACCCACAATACCATGAACAACTGATTGCGTTAGTGAGTGAGTGAGTGAGTGAGTGAGTTTGTTAGTTAGAGGGAAGTTAAATCGACATAGTAGCCAGGAATGTAAAATTACAGAAGACAAAATATTCAAACACAGTTTAACATGAAGTCAATACCACAGCATGCAAAGAGCAAAGCAATAAGAACAATAAGCAAACAGAAAGGCAAATCCCAGTTCATCAGCAGTCCAGATATACTCATGTGTTAAGATGCTGTATGTTCACATGTTCTGATAGTCCTGATGTGCAAAGAGCATAGTGTTAAAAACCATAAAAGCTTTTTTACTCCACAAGCAGATCAATGTCAGCAGGCCTTGCAAAGTCAGATGAATTGTAAAAAAAAAGATATGAGGTCATCACAAAAGACAGGAAAGCTATCTCGTTATTACATGAGTCATTATATGAGTCATTATATGAGTCAATTTCGTTTCATATTCACTTACTTCTCCCAATATGCTGCCTTTGGGATTATGTAAAATGAAAATATGCAGATATGTCAGACACATTTTGAACTGATTGAAACTGCAGTTTTGTTAAACGTTTCAAGCTAGGTTGTTGAATCAGCGTCTCGGTTGGCAGCGATGTGTGCAGCGTGCCTGTCCAGTCACACACTGCTAGTAAGTGACCTGGTATAATCTCAATCTGTGGTCTCCACAGGACACTAAATGCACATACTAATGCTGTGTCCTCCACCATTACTCTCAACAGCAGGGGTTGAGTCAAGTGAGTCCATCCTGGGCTCTCTCATCATCTCACTCTTTCCTTTCTCTCTCTCTCTCTCTCTCTCTCTCTCTCTCTCTCTCTCTCTCTTTCTCTCTCTCTCTCTCTCTCTCTCTCTCTCTCTCTCTTTCTCGCTCTCTTTCTCTCTCTCACTCTATCGCTTTCTCTCTTTCTCACTCTCTCTCTTTCTCTCTCCATCTCTCTCTCTCCATCTTTCCCCCTCTCTCTATGGAGACATGAGATGATACAGTGCAAATTGTAGATAATCCCTAGGAATTAAAGTCATCTGTGGATGTCCATTTGGATTATGAGTCTGGGACATTCAGATACTTAAAGTCAATGATTATTGTAAGCAGAGGTCTTGTGGTTTCAGTTTGAATTCATTAGAAAGCTAGGGTATGTCAAATATATTGGCAACTGTCCAACAGTATACAACATGTTCTTGGTTTTCCTTCTTTAAAGGGGAAGGGTTTATAGATCTCCTCTCCTCCCCCCCCTCTTCAGTGTCAGTGTAGCGTAGCCAACGGGAGACTGATCCCACACAGGCCAGACCTCTGTGCTTAACCTGAAAACCACACATACACACATTCACACACACAGAATATTTGGGCCTACACTACAAACTTTCTATCCTGGACACTATCATCCATGTGGAGACCATGATGTATCAACACATGACACAACTCTGACCACATTGTCCACTTCCTGCAGTACTTCTATAAATTCAACAACAAAAACACATTCAATTCACACGCTTCAATGCACTTTATGATCGCGCAAATCAGGTTAGGCGATATTCCTGTTCCCAGTAGCGCTGCTTCTTGAAGGTCTTCTCTCTAAAGCCCTCTGGTTATCAGTAATGATAAGACTCCAGCATGTTTCTGGTCCCTGGCCTGTTTTTGCCTGCATGCACGCTATCCTCGCCCATGTTAACCAATAGGATCAGAGTTCAGTTGTGGATAGAAGACAAGGGAGGCAGTATAGCTGTAGCTGTTATATCATCTTTTCTTTTGATCCCTGTTGTGCATTCCAACAACATTATTCGACATCTATCCGCCCTGTCAGCTGTACATTCACATTCAATTTCAGTCAGTACTGGAAGTGAACTTAACATAAGTGTGTGTGGGTGGAAATATTGGTAGGTAGAGTTTGGAAGTGTCATGATCAAATCCTCTTCTAGAGGATCCTGTAGATGTCAATTAAGTTGCTCAGGTAAAATAACTGAATAAAACACATCTCAATTGAAACTACAGAAACAACTTTATTTCAGTAAGTAGATTATGGCTCCCATTTCACTCCATTTACCTTCACCTGGAACTGTAAAGAATAATGGCCCATTGGTCCAATGGTTAGCTTGGTTAGCTGTCACTATGACATCTTTGAGGTTGTAGACTTTTTGGTCTTTTGGTGGAGGTAAATGTGCGTTGAGGAAGGGATGGAGGTACTGGTTAACTCATGCATCCCAGGACAGCAGTGTCTGGAGGCTACTGTCTGTGAGATAAGACATCCATAACATACAGACATAAAGCTCTTTCAGTCATCACACACACACAGAGACAGACACGCATACACACAAGCAGAGTTTGAGGGACGTCCAGAGTCACTTTGTTCCTGTCTCACCTTGATGACAGAGTTTGGTAGCAGGTGCAGTAGAGACAACAGTAAAAATAGTGTCTCTGAAAATAAAAGAAGCCTGCACACGCTAGCAAGCCACAGACATGCACAAGGCTCTGACTCACTGGCCCTAAGGCAATGGATCTACCAAATTACAGAAAAAAACTTGAACTGCAGTGTTTGCATTTACATAAACCTACTTTGATTGAAACATTTCCTGTGATTACATTCATTCAAGAAAAATTAATATTAAAAAATGAAATAGTGCCCTGACTAAAATAGTTTCAAATACTAAGCTTTGCATGTCAGTATTAACGCAAGAAAGGAAACGGGAAATGTCCTCGCGTGTTTGAGTGAATTGAATGTGAGGACAAGTATATTCACACATCTGTCCCAATGCATGTCAGGTGATTAGGGGCACAAAGTCACACGAATGGGCTTTGTGTGTGACTGGTACGCACTTGCATTGACTCAACTGACTAACTACCAGTAACACACACACTAACACACCATTACCTGCCACACATTCCTTATCCTCTTTCCACTGGATAACAAAAGAGAAAAAGACTTACCCTCGGCGGACATCCTTGCTATGCAAGACCGCCGTGTTGATCACTTAAACTATGAAAGTATGTCGCACTCTGGTGGAGAACCTAGAGCAGCACAGCACTGCCTTCTAAAGGAATGCATTTCCCTATAAGTGTTCCTGATCTGAACACAAAATCACTTGCATTTAAGTATCTTACAATTCTATGTTTTCTGTAATTATATGTATTATATAATGTAATTATATGTATATCTATATGTCTATAAATATAGAACATGTATCCATACAGTATCATTTTCATTGCATAGGAAGTTGTTATGGATGCTGGACATGTCCAGGCCATACACTGCCTTACTGAAATCTAGAGAACAAAAGATCCAGGTTCTCTCAACCTACAATGGAAGTATTAGATACTACACCCTTCCTGATAATTTGAATTTTTTAACACAAATCTTTTTTGTTTGTTGTCGAAAAATAAACATTTTTGTTGTTTTGTTTTGTTTGTTTTTTAGGATATTTAAGTGTAGGAAGCACTTCTGAATCTCACATATGAACGATGGAACTTTGATTAAGCGTTTTTCTCTGGAAAATGATAGCCCTCATGTCCTACAAAAAATAACAATCTTGCCTTAATAGTTAGCTAAAAAGACATACACACACAGTAGGCCTACTCTAAACAGATCCTTGGAATAATGACTTAGACATAGGTCATCTACTATGATCTCTTTGCATGGACGTTCTTTCATGACCATTAATCCCAAGAAGGGTTTGTAGAGACAGATTGCAAAAATAATGACACATGACTTCATGGTCCTATCCTTGTTTAACCTACACCGAGTTGTCAGGAGCAAAACAAAGGCAGATTACATTTAATATAAAAAAGATAAATAACTGAAATTCCCGAGTCCGTTTATGAAGGCATAGCTGTCCAAGGAAGGTTATGGTGAGCCATGGCATCAACCAATGGCATACAGCGTTGGGGACAGCAGTGGAAATCACATGACCTGCTTGTCAGATTGCATGCTGCTGGTATTAAAATGTTTCTAGGACCACCACCGAATGTCAACTTCGAAAATTGTTACATTATTACAAGAAAAGACACATGTTTGTTCTCTTTTCCGGTGTACAGTTTTAAAGGTTCCGTTTAGGGCTCACGCTATCTTCGCAACTGTTGTTGCACGGACCTAAAATCTGACAGCCAGGCATAGCTGTTAGCTGGAGACGGAGAGCGAAAGTGCGAGAGGAGAGTGATTGCGAATTCGCTGGGTAGAAAGGAAGGCTAGCCAAGTGAGGCCTGAGCAAGAGGATCTTGTTCACCTCCGACCGAAACACGGCGGAATCATGGCCAACATCGCGGTTCAAAGGATAAAACGGGAATTCAAAGAGGTTCTCAAAAGCGAGGAGGTTGGTTGTGTAATTTCATAATCGGTAGTGAATGAGTGAGCTGGAGCTCATGTTTTGTTGCTAGCAAGCTTGTGTTGAAAATGACACAAATTATCATCTTGTTGGTCATGCTACTAGGGTAAATGAAACAAAGACATTGCGCTTATTAAGCATTTGTCTATGTGGTTCGTAGCTTGCCGTTTGCTAACATCGACTAACTAGCTGTCCTTTTTTGCAGCACGGTGTTACTTGTTTTGCTATGCGGTTCCTGTCCTGTTGTCAGTAACCTTAGCTCGCGCAATGCTATAGCTAGTAGCTACTGCTGGCGCAGCTAGCCTTGCCCGAGACTCGTCTCAGTACAGGAAATCTCCCTGCGTCTGCAGCCAGGTTACCCCTAAACGTATTAGGCCGGATTCCATTCAATTATATAGCAAAGCTAAGGTAGATGATAAGCAAGTTTGCTGTCTGGGAAATTAACCTAAATGAGCAAGATAAGGAAACGTATACAGCTTGATTGGTATGTTTTGAAATTGGGTGAAGTACTCACTGACTTTTAGCGTTAAATGCCAATGCCATTAAGCTAGCTGGCTGGCTAACAGTCTGTGTTGTTAGTGTTGACACGCTAGTCTGTCGCTAACTTTCATTAATAAGCTATCATGCCTCCCTGTGTTGCCACGTTCAGTCGTGTCAACTTCTGCCGCATTGGCTGTTTTGTGTTACCTGTCCTTCAGGTGGTTAAATCTAGGCTGACACAGTGCATCATGGAATGACAAAGGCTGATAGTGTTAGTTAGCTAACTACATTGACTGTTGTTCCCTGCCGAAACATTAGCTCACATGTGTTCAGAACCCCATCATGAAGCTGTTTGCTTTAATGTGTGTAGCATGAAATTCATTTCTACCTTTGCACAAGAAGGCCTGCTCCCTACATTTGCGCACGTTGTGAAAAAGACCAAGGTTTTTCATTCCTCTTTATGTTTCTTCTACTCTGACAGACAAGCAAAAACCAGATAAAGGTGGACCTGGTGGACGAGAACTTCACAGAGCTTAAGGGGGAGATTGCAGGGCCACCTGACACACCATATGAAGGTGAGACTACCAGGCAGGTATACAGCTTACCTGTCCTGGGACCCGAGCCCCAGAGGGTTGTCAGGCATCAGCCCTCTCTGTAGGGGCATGTTGTTCTGGGGCTGGATAGATTCCTGCAGGATGGAAGGTGGAAAGCAGTAGCTGTAGGCTGTATGTGCTGCATAAATGCTTTGTTTACTGTGTTTAATTCTAACTTTGGATTTCAAGACAAGAGGTCAGGGGTTTATAACATCCCTTCTTTATTTTTTGTTTGCAGGTGGTAGATACCAACTAGAAATAAAAATTCCAGAGACATATCCATTCAATCCTCCTAAGGTAGGTACACGTATGATGGAATATACATTTTCTGTCTGCAAATAGGATTTCAATTATATCTAGTTCAGCCCAGTGAGGATTTATTTTTATAATGTATTATTGATGTATTTTTTTTAAACTCAAACTGTTACTTTTTAATGAACCCGGCCCCCTTTGGACTCTCCCTCCAGGTACGATTTATCACCAAGATCTGGCATCCCAACATCAGCTCAGTCACAGGTGCAATATGTCTGGACATTCTTAAAGACCAATGGTGAGTCATAGCAAACTTAATCATAGAGGGCATGACTTCTTTTAACTATTTTTTAGGTTGACTGGACCCTATACCATGGTTTCTCACACCTATTCTATACTTAACTAATTACATCCAGTCTTTTAGACTAGTGAATCTTGAATGGAAAGGAACTAGGGGGCAGAATGGCATGATTGTGTCTATCTGTGTTGCAGGGCTGCAGCCATGACGCTTAGGACGGTGCTCCTGTCACTACAAGCCTTATTGGCAGCTGCCGAACCAGACGACCCACAGGATGCTGTGGTGGCAAATCAGGTTAGAGGAAGTGTGTGTCGGGGGGGGGGGGGGGGTCAGGGGTGTTGTTTACCCGTTTGTACACATTGATGACTCATCATTAAGCTTCTGCCTTGCACTACATCTATGATGGCTCCCTGTTGTTCATCTTTGATCCCACTCTGTTGCTTTATTCCCTTCACTGCTCACTGCTATGCTGAGCTTGATAGGGTGGAGGCTTCTGTCCTGCTGGGATTTCAACCAATGACATTTCCTGCCTCTATCTTTTCTTTTTCTCTTGATTCTCTCTCTCTCTCCCCCCCCCTCTACTTCCTCCATCTGTCTCTTTCTCTCCCTCTCCCTCTGTTTCTCTCTCCCTCTCTCTCTCTCCTCTTTCTTCTGCTGTTGTGTGTCTCTCCCTCTCAGTATAAGCAGAACCCAGAGATGTTCAAACAGACGGCTCGGCTCTGGTCCCATGTGTACGCTGGGGCTCCTGTGTCTAGTCCAGAGTACACCCGCAAAATAGATAAACTCTGTGCCATGGGCTTCGACAAAGTGAGTAGGACCGTGTCTACCATCTTCTAAACAAACTCCTTCCCTCGAATGTCTTAACGTATCCTGATACAAAAAAAGTATTTTGGAATCATGTACGTTGCTTAATGTATCAGTGCTTGATTGCTCTTGTATAGCATGGTAGAACCAATGGGTTATTATCCAAGACAACCCACACAACCACCTGACCCTGCTGACTCAAACAGTTATTTGAAAAGGTTTCAAATTGTGTTGACCCAGGTCTTTCTACAGGTTTATTAAGCTTTGTAATACATATCAACCTGTGAGATTGCATTCATTGTGATGGTGTATATATCCACTTTCCATAATAGTTCAAAGGAGGGTATGTTCTCTCTCTGTCCACAGAATGCAGTAATAGTGGCATTGTCGTCGAAATCTTGGGACGTGGAGACGGCGACAGAGCTACTGCTCAGCAACTGAATCTCCAACCCTTGCCTCCCCACCCCCACCCCACCCCAGGACTGCCCAATCTTACCCCACCACACCATCTCTGTCCTCTATCTGACCTTTACATATACTCATCCTCCCTCTCCTTTGTCTAACCCTCTCTGCTGTCTCTCCTCACCTCTGATCCCTGTGTCTCATGGCGGACCCTCCCACTCCCGTTCCATCCGCCCATCCGTCAACGGCCTTTCCTCTGCATCGTGACACCTCCTACAAGTCCTCGTCTGCCACCCCCTCTGTTCTGCATCACACTCCTTTCTCCCTCTCTCTCTTTCTCTCTGTCTCTCTGTCTCTCTCTCTGTCTCTCTGTCTCTGTCTCTGTCTTTCTCTGTCTTTATTCTCTACCACACCGTCTGTCATTCAACATTCCGTCATGTACCACAGTAAGATGTCTGATCACCTCCCCCTCCTTGAGCCAAGTGCCATTGCCACCCCACTCTCTCATTTTTTGTGTCCGCCTCACAGCGTAGCGCCCCACGTAGCTTTCTTTGCCTCCAGTTTTTTTGTATTTATTTTTTTACATCAAGTATGGTGGGACAGATGCCAGGCAAAGATGATTGGACATTTTACACACCTTTTCTAAGCACTTCATGCATCACAGATGTTACCTTGCAGTAGCCACACCCATATAATGTCCAGGTAACCCCCTCCCAACCTATGGGTAACCTCCCATCTTCCCGCGTCCTCTATCATGGCTACTTTCACTTTCACTCTTCTTCAACCCCTCCTCCCCCCCTTTTGGTTCTTGCCTCCCACAGGAATCCATTTGGATTCCCGTTTTTAAAAGAAATAAATCAAAACAGTTACGCTCTCTTACGTTACTGTTCACAGATTTACGCAACTCAAGCAGAAATGAGACTGGGAAAAAAAGGTTTGAAAAATATTGCATCCACTGAACTACGCCAACAGAGAATAAACTATGTCAAAAAAATATTTCATCTGTAAATAAAGCTATTAAAGTCTGTGTAAAATAAGTTTTGCATCGTTACTAAATTTGTATTATTATTATTAGGCCTATTACACACACCGGCATAATAATTACCGAATATTACAGGATACAGCATTTAAAAAAGGAGGTTTCTTATGTATTGTGTGTGTGAGAGAGATCTAGTGAAGATCTAAATTCATGAGGCTGATGGGAACAAAATCTATAGGGATTTATGCAGTCAAAGAAAGTAGAACAAGCAAATTAATGAAGATGCATGCAGGAAATATTATGAATGCGTAGGCTACTTGTATTCTCGGCAGAGCTGCACCTAAAGATGCGTTAACATGAACCGAATTTAAATGATTAAAACAATTCCTTCCAATGGCTAATGATTAAAGACGAGCTCGCATACTGTGGGTGCAGTAATTCTACATTTCTCATAACCGCAGAGATTTATCCAGCGAGGTGAGAGGAATGGGGAGGGACAGAGACAGATGGCAGGTTAGGCAGCATGTTGTGTTTGAGCCAGCCTCACTACAGTATAACAACTCTCCATCTTTATTACAGGAGAGGCCCTGGCATGGCTCTCATCAACATATGGCAGCCTGTACAGGCTTATACTTTTGCTGGGAGGTATGCGTTTGCCCCATGTTCAATATGCACATTTAGCCTATAGGACGTGGTGTATGTAGGCCTATGTGTATTAACGCTTTTGTGTACCAATGTCTTCTTCCCGCACTCAATATTTCTCTCGTCAGTGTTGTTCGTGCGTGTTTAGCTTTCCTGTGTCATGACTTGTTGGCGCCCAAACCGGTCCACTACGGCCCCGTACAGGTTCCCCTCCCGCTGCCCATGCCAGAGCGACACCTGCTATCGAGCTGCAGGCAAGCCCAGCCTCAGGTTTCCCCCCAGACATCCCGAGTGACAAAAGCTCGTTTTGTACCTCTCTAGTCTGCCTGATAACTATCTCTCTGGCAGCAGGCCACCTAGGTCTGTGAATCCTATGCAGAAAGAACAGTGATTTTTCTCATAGATTTTCGTTGTTGTGTTGGACCAGTCTGTAAAACTATAAAAGCCTGTACTGTACACTTGTGATGCCCCGTGGCCACCAGAATAGTCAATGGTACGTGGGGGATTATTATGTTTTTTTTTCTTCATTTATTTCATTGACAAACAATAAGAGTAAAATTTCCTATCTACTGAGAACATTTCTTTTGATGTTGATTCATATAGGTTTTATACTTGTCTTTTGTAGGCATGTGAACCTTTGGTCCGTTTTCAGAACTGCTGATTCTGGATCAAAAGGCTGTCGTTTTCGACCTGTCTGAGTAGCCCACCCTACGGTTAGGCTAACTGCATTAAAATGGCATTCCTTTGAACCTATATATTAGTATGAAGAGCCATGTGATCTGAATTTCACCATTTGAATTTGAGCATCCTGAATTCTGTTGAATTTCTGTTTTTTTTTTATCAGAATTATGTTTTACACTGAAACACATTCTTATGTAGCGCAGTGCTAAATAACACATTCTCACATTCATTGTGTCACTGATTTGCTTCCATAAGAAGAGACTGCCTAAACATGATATGCATTATTTCAGAACAATAAACCGCTTACTGAAATGTGGTATTAAAGTGTAGGCCTATCTTCCGCGCATGATCGCTCCTATGTTGGCCCACGCAAGCCCCCCTGCCACGCGTTTGATTGACAGCTGAATAGATATTCGGTAGGCTACTTGCCGATGGTCCAGGGCTCCAGGAGCATCTGGTTTCCCTCAAGTCGCCTGCTACGTGATAGCCGGGGTCCTATTGCTTATTTGAACGGGCAGTCTGCCTGCCCCTGCCAGCAGTAGGCGGCTGTCTTGAGTGCGAGAAGGACTAACGGAAATTAGTGTGCTGCTATCAGCAACTGAGTTCAATTGGGGTTGAACGGGACTCCTGTTAACCAGATGGGAATTAATCCCAGGTGCACTAATTTATGTGGCTGGAATTTCCTCTCGTTTTCTTTAGGATGTTTTTGTCGAAAATGATCAGGATAGTCCCAGTCTTGTGTTTTGCGATGCTGTTCCTTGAAGGTAAGCACAACACCTGTATCTGGTGCAGAACTTGTTTTCAGCTGCAAGTGTTTTACTGAAATGTCGCAAGTAATTCAATACACATATTATCTTGTTGGAATTAACCCTAACAAAAGCAGAAACCACACAATTCTGATGCACAAATGGCCTGTATGCATCTAGTAGGGAGCCAGGTTCTTACCACTCACACACATAACACTATCACTGTGCACAGATATACTGGAGCAATGCTTGGTAATAATGTCGAGGAGGTATTCTACTATCTGTGTTACCGTAGTGGCCCACTCAGCACAGGGTCGCTATGCTCAGCAGCTCCTCAACGACCTGATGGAGAACTACTCCAACGCCCTGCGGCCGGTAGAAGACACGGACAAGGCCCTCAACGTCACGCTGCAGATAACCCTGTCCCAGATCAAAGACATGGTGGGTCACCAGGGTCCCCCCCCTTTTTCTCTCCTTCTCTCACCTCTTTCACTGTCTGTCTCTCTTTCTCTCTTTCTCTCCTTTTCTCTCTCTCTTTCTCTCTCTCTCTCTCTTTGTCTCTCTCTCTCTCTCTATCACTCTCATTGTCTTTCAAGGGATTTGAAATAGGATTTAATGCAGGTCCACAGAACAGTAACGGGTATCCCTAGCATGACACCGTCTCTCCAGCTTTTACGGTAAAAACGGTAAAACATTGTTTCATTTAAATTAAAGTGATAACTTACTTTGTAAAGGATATTTTAGCTCCACAACATACTTTCTATAAAGAGTACATTGGCATTGGATGGATGTTGCTTTATGTTGCTTTGTTCTATGTTGGCCCAGTGGCATCTCCCTAGCTGGTGGGTTGTAGTTTTGTACTGGTTGTGGTGTATAGTCATGTTTATATTAATGTATAAAGGTCATCAAGTGCTTTACTGATGCCCATATATGTCAACACCGGAGACCCAGGGTCAACCCTCAGAGAAGACATTGATGGTTCCAGTGCTGATGTGTGTGTGTGACAGCAGGCAGCGGTAGACCTCCTACTGTACTGGCCTACTATTACTAAGACAGCTCCCATTTCTGCTCAGGTTCACTGCCCTGTCAACCCTCAATTCCTGTGTGTGTGTGTGAGACAGACGGAGAGAGAGTTACATAGAAGATAACATAGACAAAGGATGAAATTGTTTTTGCGTGTGTGTGTGCTTCAGTGTCCCGTTACCCAGGGGGTAAAGCTCTCCTTGGTTACCTGACTTGGTGAAGCCCTGTGTCAGGCCCTGGCAGCAATAGCCTGTCACCCTCCAGCCGTCCACCTCCTCATCCACTCCATATTGACAGCAGGGGTTAGGTTTCAGTTAGGCTGACATTGACTCTGATAAATGTCTTACCGTGTGATGCTAAACACTAATGAGGGTCTGTGTGTGACAGAGGGAGCAAGAGAGATCGAAAAACAACACAGGGTGTGTGTGTGTGTGGGGGGGGGGGGTTAATATAACACCTTAATTTGGATAGTCCTTTAGAGGAAATCTATAGATTCTTTATGAACTATCAATGATATTCAATTTCTTTCAACCAACATTAATATTCTCTTAACACATTGATAATAATTGGAGCGTAATTATTTAGACAAATAGAACATATTGATAAATAACATTTTTATACAGCAGACCCATGTGCTTGTATGTCACCTGAATGTCACCTGTTTATGTGTCTATATGTCACCTTTATTTCCACATTTGTGCTACTGGTGTGTCACCTGTATGTGCCTGTATGTCATCTGAATGTCACTGGTATGTGTGTGTGTGTGTGTAGGATGAGAGGAACCAGGTTCTAATAGCGTACTTGTGGATCAGGCAGACCTGGTATGATACCTATCTCAAGTGGGACAAGGAGGACTATGATGGCCTGGAGGTCATCCGCATTCCCAGCAGCCTTGTGTGGCGGCCCGACCTGGTCCTCTATAACAAGTACCCCAATACGTCACACACACACACACACATTCCAGGAGTGTCTGGCCTGAGTGTCAGGTTGATGGGAGTGTGAAAGTTTGGGACTCCCATTGGTGCCAAGCAGTATCAGTCAAGTACAGAAGCATTTCAAGTAGGATCAAGTGGACACATGTTCCTCAGGGCTGATGATGACTTCTCGGGGCCCATGGACACCAACGTGGTGCTGAGATACAATGGGGAGATCACCTGGGACGCCCCGGCCATCACCAAGAGCTCCTGCGTGGTGGACGTGTCCTACTTCCCCTTCGACAGTCAGGAGTGCAACCTCACCTTTGGCTCATGGACCTACAATGGCAACCAGGTTACGCAAACTTACCCACACATGGCAACCAGGTTACGCAAACTTACCCATACATACACACACACTCATACATGCAGACACACAAGGGTTCATGTGTAACCAAGTTGAATTGGTCAAACTCACGTCTTTTGTCACGTCTACATACTACCAACCAACGCCGCCATCAAAAAGATTTTGGTGGCGTAGCTGGCTATAGAGGTGTTCATGAGAGGTGGTCGTTGCATGAATCAGTAGTACCCAAAGTTCGAACCACAGTGTGGGCAAGAGAGGGACGAAACGGGTACTGACAAACGGCACGTCGACAGCTGACACACAATAATATGCACACACACACAAGCACATATGCACACAGCACGCAGAAAAACACACTCTCAAGTACAAGTACATACACACGTTAAGTGCCCTATTGTCAGTGCAGCAGGGTAACTGACCTGGGTGCCCTGAAAGAGGAGGAGGATGAGACACACTCATCCCCTCTCTCTGTCTCACCGCAGACAGACACACTCAACTATGTGGGCGGTGATGTCATCATGCTATTGGAGACCCCGTGTTTGTGTGTCTATGTGAGTGTGTGAGAGAGAGAGAGTGAGTTTGTGTTGCCTAAGTAGACTTCAGTGCAAAACAGCACCAAACATGGCACACAATACAGCCTCTCACGTTCTCAAACTCTCACTCTCGCTCCACCCCTTCCTATCCTTCTCATGTTGTCTTCCTCCTCCTCCTTCCCCTCCTCCTCCTCTTCCTCCCCCCCCCCCCCCCCCCCCCCCCCGGCTTCCCCCGGCTTCCCCCAGGTGGACATCGCCATGGGCATGGACAGCGGCGACCTGTCCGACTTCGTGGAGAACGTGGAGTGGGAGTGCCACGGGATGCCCGCCACCAAAAACGTCATCATGTACGGATGCTGCTCCGACCCCTACCCCGACATCACCTACACCGTGCTCCTCCAGAGACGCTCCTCCTTCTACATCTTCAACCTGCTCCTCCCCTGCTTCCTCATCTCCTTCCTGGCCCCGCTGGGCTTCTACCTGCCGGCTGACTCCGGGGAGAAGGTGTCGCTGGGCGTCACCGTGCTGCTGGCCCTCACTGTCTTCCAGCTGATGGTGGCTGAGAGCATGCCGCCCTCAGAGAGCGTGCCGCTCATAGGTGAGGGAGGGAAGGAGGGAGGGAGGAGGATGACAGGAGCAAGGGAGGGAGGGAGGGATACAGATGGAGGGAGGGAAGGAGGGAGTGAATGTGTGTCTGGCACAATCCCTTTTTTATGATAGTACAGTCTCTCGTTATGCCATCTCTGTTTTCTTTGCTTCCTCATACACACACACACACACACACACACACACACACACACTTACACACACACACAAACAAACCTGAAGAGCCATAAAGGCCATATTCAACTCCTCTATCCTCTCTCCCAGGGAAGTACTACATTGCTACCATGACGATGATCACAGCCTCCACCGCACTCACCATCTTCATCATGAACATCCACTTCTGCGGTCCCGAGGCCAAGCCTGTCCCTCAATGGGCCAAGGTCCTCATCATCGACTACATGTCCAAGATCTTCTTTGTCTACGAAGTGGGAGAGAACTGTGTCTCCCCTCCCTCCCCCTCCTCCTCCTCCTCACACTTAGCCGGGGATGAGTTCCAGCACCAGAACCTCAGCCCTCCCCACAGGGCCAACGGTAAACCGGGAGGCTGTAATAACGGCCGAGAGGAGCAGTTTCCTACCAAACGGCCCCGACCCCAGACCCCCAAACCCCAGCATCATCCTAGGGCTAAGCCCCAGCAGCACCATATCACTCGGGATGAGAAGAACCGCATCTTCCACTCTCCACCGGTGACATACGAGGGCTTCCAGCCCAACGGGAACCACTCTTCTCAGGGGGGCTGCTCCAAGGAGGCCCCTCTCTGTTGCCCTGAGGACCAAAAGCCGGCAGCCGTCACCGTTGCCACGGTCACTTTTGGCCCCTGTGTGTTCTGTAGCAACGGATACAGCCTGCCCGGGGTAGACTCCAAGCTAGTGCGAAACGTGGACTACATCGCCAACTGTTTCCGGGAACAACGGGCCACGTGTGCCAAGGCGGCAGAGTGGAAGAAGGTTGCCAAGGTGATGGACAGGTTCTTCATGTGGATCTTCTTCATCATGGTCTTCCTAATGAGCATCCTCATAATCGGCAAGGCGCCATGACAGACTGATCATTCATCTAAATAAATAACATTTCTCTCTTTCAACATCTTCATTCTGTTTTTTTTTTATATATATGGTGTAATGTGTGAAAGCTTTGCCTTAATTTTTATGTCAGCACAGCTATCTTTACACATGTGCATGTGAAATGTGAAAATTGTATAAACGGTCACACACACAATACTGACAGTGGGCTCATACAACAGGTGATCCTTGAAGCATTCTTCAAACAATAATAGCCAACAGCAGACAGATTAAATGTTTGTACAGTTTTGTAACTCAATAGTTAGGATACAAACAGTAAACACAGTCATTACCTGGACTGTCGTCACTGTCACATACACAAACACTTACATACAACCCTTTAGCTTCCGAAGGTTGGTAATCCGATCCTATGTCATGTTTTAACAGCCATGGGGAAAATATAACCATTAGATGCGGCACATGTCTTATTCACCAGTGTGAAATCAGATGCCTGATCTCCGAGACAGAGAGCAGGGTCCAGTGTGCTCTGGATCTCATACCTGGAATCATTTTTCTGTTCAAAATCATCTGGTGAATAGTTAATGTCAGAGCTTTGTTTCCAAACAGGGACCAGGGCTGTGAAGATGTAAGGTAATATGGTGCATCAATTATGCAGCACTTTGAGGTTGACCCCCTCCAAAGACCCGTAACTTGAAAGGAAGTGAAATATACTGTATAGTGCGTGGGTCAGTGTTTGTACTAGTTAAAGGGGTGTGAATTGTCTGGCACACTTCCTAAAGACAGCATGATCCTTAATTTGGGAAGGAAATGATGTGATCATGCTTTCTTCTTTATAGTAGTAAGAAGTCTTTCATATCTTGTTTTCTTCTTCGCTTCTCGCCTCACTTATGTGCTACCCATTAGAGTCTTGCTTATCTTGCTTGTAGTAACTAGTTTATACAGCAGAGGGCAGTCATGTTTCAATCATGCTAACTCAAGGGGGTTCTGACATGCAGCAGGCCACCTGACGAACGGTCCCTAATAACTGGAGTGGTGGGCATAGAAATATTTCAACGAAATGGCTTCAGATAAATCAGTAGTTGCTATACCCTACCCATATATTAGAAGTATAACAAATCAGAACAGACAGTATTCTTTTTCATGGTAGCCTTCATTTAAGAACATGTGTGCTTCAAGTGTTTCATTGTGTGTTTACATTGTCTGATGGGGTTTGTTCGAAATATTAGTCAGTAATACATAAAATAAATCCTTGCATTTATCGTCTTAGCGTCTCACCTTTACTGAAAGAGAATCTTCCAGTCTCTAAATGCTGGCTTGCATATTGCTATAATCGTGTGCCACCCCAGCAAGGAAAAGCAGTTTCATCACTCAGATGAAAGCTGTCATCTTGTCTGATCCTCTTCTCCTAAGTGATTGTCTCATTTAAGTGAAAATCACACTTGAGCTCTGGGAGAATTTCCTCCTGTACATTTTATTTTAGCTATAGTATTGGCAGCAGTCGTGCCACCAAACGGGGCCTTTATAAACGCTACAAAAACTCGGGAACTGGTCAGAAGTGGGAACCGGTAAGAAGTGGGAACTGGGAACCTTGAAATCTGCGTTAAGTGGACTCGGTATAGACTGCTGCTTGCAAAATTGACAGACCTTTTTCATTTCAACACAACAGCACCGTTCGATCCCCATATCACCTGTAGAGAGGAAAATATAAAATGCAAAATTGTATTTTACAAAAAGGTTTACTATATGTCTATGGCAAGGAATATGGCTTTATTTGAGCAGTATTTCAATTCGGTGCAGAAATCTCAGTGTCGGATTCAACTCCACTTAATTTGCATATAGTTACCATGGTGATAGAAGCTCCCTCAACCAAGGTGTTCCTCCAATTTGTTTTTGTTATCAAACTCAACTTGTTTGCTCGTCTGTGTGAACATATTGGCAACGGTTGATATGCTTAAGGGTTAGAGATTGGCTAAACATTGTTTGAGCGATTTCAGCTCACATGCAGGTGAAGTCGGGTTGCAAGGTAGCTAACTTAAAGCTACAGTAGAAGGTTAGAGCCACTCAATCACAATGAAACCAGTGTCGTGGTGCTGAAGTTCGCTTGCTTGTTATGTAAAAGTTTTTGTGGACGAATATTTGATGGTAAACGTTTTCGTCTGAAAATAATCATGTAAAATGAGAATGTCTGGCAGCGGATACTGGACTTCGGAAAGAATAAAAAGTCAAGGACGCCTGCCTTTACGGTAAATATTACCGCTTCTGTTGTAGGCTAGCACTAGCTTGCTCAAATCTGTTGCTCTAACTGCTGCATATAGTACAACCAATCCTCCTACTAACATCTACCTGTACTTGTACTGACAGGCATTTCTTTGATAGATTGTCTACCCACTTGTACTACTATCTCAAACAGCGTGGCTTTGATCTGTGTCTGTGATTCTGTTGCTGTCTTTGATTTAAATGTACGCTGCAGGTGAATTAATTTAGCGTCATTATTTATTTAGTAGCTAGTTAAAGTTAGGAAACACTTTTAATTAGCTTCACATTAGGCTAGCTGTTTGAGAATAATCTGTTTTGTCTTGATTGGCTAGCGTAGTTACAGTACCCGCAACATTTCTGTCCGTCATTATACTGGAATTGTGTACATTTCTATGGAAATGTATCAGCTACTGTAGCAAAGGAGAGATTTTTTTTTATTGCTATTTTGTTTAGTCAGATGTCCTGGTTTAATTTTGATACCTGAGACCAAAGTGCAAATCTCTCAGCCATGCAATTCAACCAACTACAGCCTACTGTTATCTTCAATATTTTAACTTCATGAAATTATATAAACTTTCTATCATTTGCTGTTTTTTTATTTTCTTTCAGTTGTTAAGTGGTGAGAGTTTTATTGACAGGAGGCGTGGCGTTTTCAAGGCGTGGACACAAAAAGATGGTTAAACACAGCGCGGGATCCCATCGCTCTTCTGTGTCCAGGACCAGTGGTGGGTCCCAGATCTCTGGCCTCAAAGACCTCACCCTCCTGGATAGAACCAACCAGGAGTCAGAGGAGAACCCAGTCCTTCCCACACCTGTGGAGGGCCAGTGGGGATTCCTAGACAGTGTCTACCTGCTGGCCGCGGCTATTTTCCAGAACACTCACCAGGAGAAGCCAGCGGCCCACCGATTGGTCAGTTTTGGCAAGAAGTCTGGGCTTCCTGTGCCAGGGGCAAAAGATGAAGTGACCCAGCGTAGTGCCTATGAGCTCGCCTTCAATGCACTCAAATGTAAGTGAGCCAAAGTGACACACTTCTCACAGAACACACACAAACTGATGTTGTTGACCTATTATATTATGCTGGTTAAAAGAAGATATGTCTCCTGAGACTCATCTAACACATATAACACAGGAACTTGGATAACCCCCATTTGATACATTTCCAGGGCTTTAAATTGCAACTTCAACCAATTTGATTTCAGAAACAAACAAACCACAATTTAGAAATGAGAATGAACAGCCCGGGGGAAGTTAATTGACAAGTGGAATTGATTCTTGACAGGATGATGGAGGAAAAGCGAAAGACAGAAAAATCCTCGGATGGCCGGGGGGGATTCCGTGCGATGCAAAAAGAAAAAAATCAATTTGACCCATAATCTGCTATCTTTGGAGCCAGGGTCTAAGGCTGGGTGTCCAAACGCACAGGCGTGTGATCAGCTCAGTGGTGATAAGGGGGTGGGGGTTTGGGCTGTCAGCACGGGCTCCGGGATTGAATCGATTTATCTCACTCTTCGTGTGAGAGGTGGGCCTATTCAGCCTATCCTTGTAGTCCTGAATGATTTTGTGCTTCCATACTATCCCCCCTCTGCACCTGGACCAGCCCTGCCTACCTACCTATCCCATAATTATCCTATCTCATTCTAACGTTCTGTTGCCTCAAGGTCCCGGGCTGCTGGGCTGTACTGTTTAAATTGGCAATAAGAGCTGTGACTTAAAAGTGCATAGGTCAAACTTTTAAATAGGTCAGGCTATTTTGGATGGTGTGTAGTAAGGAATATCAAAACGTAATTGGTTCTAAGCCCATATTTAGTCTGTAGTCCCTTGCGGTATATTCCGTAGGTGGGATACCTGCAAATTACTTTGGATAAAAGTGTCATTGGCTAGTTAGATTTTGGTGTATTCGAAATTCTAAACCCATTTCTAACCCCAAGTCCTCACCCTACCTGGCTCGGTCCATTAGGTGAGAAATTAGGTGATCGAAATCTCTTCCATTTCAATCTCATCTTTGTTTACGCTTTATTAGTTTAAACTAACAGTCCCTCAGTATCATCTGAACTGCTGTTATTCCAGTAATCTCTGCCCCTCTTCCAACCTCCTATCCTAGAAAAAGGAGACTCATTTTGAGAGTCAGTTAGTGATGAGATAATGTCCCAGAGAGATGATCATGTCAAGTGAACAATGTGGATTCCAAGCAGAGCACCAGACTGACTCAGGGAGCGCTGCACCATAATCAACTCATACTTCCAGGTGGCACGTTTTTTCGGGTCTTAAATTTGGCCACCCATAATGGAGAAGATCGAGGAAGCCCAGTGTTTGTGTGGCTGCATTCATTACCACAATGAAGGCCTGTTGGCCCAATAGCTCATCTATAGAAATGACTTAATCTTTGCTAGAGTGAAAGGGGGGGTGGATAGCGAGACAAAAGCTATATGCTTATTGATCGAGTATTGTTGAACTGTAATTTAACTTTAGGTAGTTGGTGGTGAATGATTGGAAGATTTGAAATGGCATACCTGTGCATCTAGTGTTAATCTTTCCTAAGCCTCCCACGCACAGGGCTGACCACCACTACAGAAATCAATATGCTAGTGACACACACACACACACTTGCTCCCCGCCGGACTGATCCTTCGCGTGCCGCCTGGGAATGACAATGATACAACATCGAGCTGAGGTCAGTTGTTAACCTCAAAGAAAATGCTTTACCAGCGGAAAAAAAAACGTCTAGTGAAAAATATCAATGAGCTGTAGTATTGATCAGGGGATACAAACCCTTATCAGTTGAGCAGAGCTCCATAACAACCTACACACAGAAGGGCTATGTTATGTCCCATTAATATGCCAGCAGAACCTGACTTGTTGATATGGTCCACCACACCTCAGTCACCCAGCCGTAACACAGGGGAGACCCTGTATCTCTTCGCTTGACTCTGGATGGTGGCTGACGTTTCGTCCCTGTGTGGTATCCTCCCCGTTCTTCATATTGAAATAGCTAGCTATGCTTGGAGTGTGTGTCCAGATGGAAGATTCTGTCAGCTGTGCATGTTCCTCTCACTCTGTTTCCCATGTCACTCTTTTGCATCTTTGCCATTGCTCCCATACCTATCATATGCCTTTCTTCCCCCCCTCTCATTTGGACTACCCTTACCCTTTCTCTCAACCTCTGTAACTCCCCGACCCAACTTTTGCAGCCCACCCCCCCACTCCTCCCCCAACCTTTTACAACATCCTATTGAGTGACTGTAAAGTACTCTCAAGTCCCCAAACTCTTGCTTAATACAAAGCAACTCATGTGTGAATTCAAAGTTTGGCTAAATGCAGCCGACGACCTTGTGAGCAACCTTCCCCTCCATCGCTCCCTCCATCTCTGTCCCTCTGAGAGGGTTTCTGCCTCATTGTCCACAGTAGCCGCCAGCGCTGCCAGACAGACGGCTGTGTCCTTCTATCAGGGGTGTGGAGGAAGAGAGAGAGAGGTAAAGTAGGGTGGATGGAGGGTAGAGAGATACAGAGGGAGGCTACAAAGAGGTTCTGAGGGAGGGAGGGTTTTTGGGAGGGTTTTTGGGAGGGTTGAGGTATGGTGTTTGGGTGGGAGGGTGGATTGAGTGTAGTTTGGGAGGGAGGGAGGCTTGAGGGAGGCACAAAGAGAGAGTGTAGGTCTGTGTATTCAGGGAAGAAACTGCTGGGCTGAGAGGAGGGTGCAGTGATAGAAAGAAAGAATCAGGGCTGAAAGTAAAGAGAGAAAGTTAGGGATGAAGGGAGAGGATGGATAGGGGCCTGTTTAACCAGGGGGAGCTGCTTGTTTCAGGCCACAGGAGGGGAGAACCTGTCTGCCCTGCCCTTGGCATGGCGCTCACTCACCCTGAGAAAGCGTATGCCAGCACAGTACCAGCTAATGGGCCCCAGCTCTACGTAATACATAAGCCATCTTTGTCATCCAATGCAAGGGTGATCATGTGAATAAACTCATCCCAAAGTTCTTGTTGCGTTTGCCCAGGTTTGACCAGATTCATGTGAAGTGGGGTGTACAGATGCAGAACAGAGAGTTGAATGGGATCCGGAGAGAGGCTTTGTTTCAGTGTGGATTTATTTGACCGTGGCCATCAACACTCACCAGGTCATTGTGTTACCTGGATACTCGCCACTGCAAAAGAACCCTTTCAGAACCCCCCACTCCTCCACACACACATCCTCCCCCGACTGATGGTTTTAAGGGTCCATTCCTGAATGTAGTCCTTGGTAATCCTAAAAAAGATCTTTACTCTCTCAGAATTAATGCAAGGATTTTGTGATTAGCAACCCTTTTGACTAATGAAAGGGGTTTTGAAGAGCGCAAAGCAGAGCTGAGAACTGTCGATCCTCACCTGGAGCTTGGAAGAGTCGTTAGTTTTGTGGTTGCTCACAACCCAGCTCAGCAGTGTGTCGGGTATATAATGGCTTCGGCTCTATGAGATTTATAGGTGATTTTTCCTCTGTGTTTTCCCCCGTCTCCTGGGTGTGATAAATGGGGCGACCAGGACAATGACCTCTATGGACCAACGAACCAGGCTTGTCCGTGGCTCTGTTGAGCCTCAGTCTGTGGAGCCGGCCTAGAGCTTATCTTTACCACCTCCTGCTCTATTGGGCGGAACTAGTAAACACTGGTTGAGATATGGCTACTGTAAATTAGCTTAGGGCAAAGCATACAGACGTTTTTGTTTACTCCAAAAAAAGAACACACCTTTTGTGTGTGTGTATGTGAGGCCTATCTGGCCCAAGCTCAACATGCAGTTAACATCCCAGTGTGATTTGTGATGTTGTGATAGGCCGGCAGCAGTGGTGTCTGCCGTTGCCATGGCTCTGCCTTTGGAAGGTCCCAGTCAGGTCGTCAACTCCCAGCGCCAGTTAGAGAAGAGTCATGTGTGTCACTCAGCATTAGAGGACAAGCAGGACGCTGAACACACACACACACACACAAATCCTCCTTTGCTGTGGGATAAAGAGGATTTCTCCAAATGAAGAAAACGCTGTTTAACAAGATTATCTGGAACATTGCCGTGGATTGGGCAATTCTACCGACGATTCCGTTCATAATGTAGGAAAATCACACCACAAACACAGAGGCTTGTCGAAACAGCTGTTCTCTAATCCTAAACAAAATAGAGCGGAGAATGCTGTCGTCTCTCGCCTCGACGGAATCGAAAGGAGAGCCCACAGTTCGGTGTGGAAAGAGCGGGAACAGACTTCCTGTGTGAGAGCCAGAAAGCGGCTTCCTGCGGCCGTGGAGACAGATGCTGCCTTGGTGATATCTCCGCCAGGCCGGCCCAGGGACCAGATGAGACGGAAAACCCATCAGGAGCCCAGAGATGAGGCCTCCAGATAAGGGCAACCTGTTTAGTAGCTACCTATCTAGGCTACAGCCTTTGGATAGATCAGACTAGATAAAAAAAAAAAAAAGATTCTCCGGTTTGTTGTATCATCATGTGTATTAATGCTATCGCTCCAAAGAAAGAAACATCACTGCTGTGTTTGGAATGAATGGATGCCATTGCCAGATGCTACTAGCAGTCTCAGACACAAACATCCTAAATGAATGACTCTAAATGGTTTAAATAGAACCTGATTAACTTGATTAAAAGGAAACAAATGAGCGTTGAATTGGAATTCTTAATCCTGTATAATTGAATTATCATTTCAAATTACCGCCGTATCATTTCTTCTTCTCTGCCTCCAGGAACCTTCACCTCCATTCCAGAAAAGTGTTCCTCATTAGATATGGATTTAGCTTCCTAATCATTTCTACCGCTTGGTTAGGAGGTAATTCTTAGTATCACTATCAGGCAGCCCCCAAATGAACCTGTCTGGACTGGGCCAGGGAGATAATTAGAGATAGAGACGAGATTGGGCCGTTGTGAATCATGATCTATTAGACACAGAATGATTGAAATCTCAATATCCCCTTCTCTTTTCGTCTACTCTCCTCTCACATTACCTCTATACTCACATTTTCTATCCTTAACGCTCCTCTCATGTCATGGTCTGTCCTGTCTCTAAATGTTAGTTTTATATGTCCCTCCCATAGATCAAGAACTGTTGGAGGACATCATGATTGACAGCTGCTTCTACTTCTCTCAGCCAATGGTGAGTAAAAAATGGTTCTTCTCAGAATAATTGGGACGCTTTGTCAAAGTAGGAACACACAGAGCCTTCCAAATTCATTCCCTGCTGTTTTAGACATGCAAACCCCTTTATTCAGTTTCGCTGATAATGATTATTACATTCATACTGAGCTTTCATCAACTCACAGAAAGTCTCTGTGTCTGGGTTCATCCTCCATGAAATGAATCGCTCCCTTCTGAAGCAGCCATAAAGACCGCCTCGCAGCCCGTCCGGGTCTATTTGTTGCTTATCACTTCTTCCCTCAAACAAAACAGACCATTAATTAGTTATGACATCAAAATGCTGTCCAGGCGCCTCCTCAACAGCTCTCCACTCCCCACCACAACCCTTGTCCCAGCTCATCCATGTCCGGGACCTGGGCTGAATGTCATTAGTTCCGCCATAGACGGTTGTAAAAAAAGCCGAAAATTTCCCAGTTCAGCCATGAAACGTCCCGGCTGGTAGATGGTAAAGGGAACACTCCGTTAGTCGTTTAGCCGATGGGGGGGGGGATGGGAGGCAGCTCTGTAAGGGGCCACTGAAGGGGTTGGGGGAAGGGGGGGGCTTGCTCCAGTTAGAACATTTGGTGTCATTTGAAATATGCAAAGTACTTCAATAAGGAACTGGCTTTACACATTACTGTTCCATGGAGCACATGACCAGTCCCTAAAACCAGGAGCAGAGTGTTGTGTTGTGTGTTTAAATACAGTTGTCATGAAGTGTTTTGAGCAGCTGACACACCCACGTGCACACACACACACACGGTGCACACCTACACGCACACACATGGTGCACACATACACACACACCTACTGTACCTGTGTGAGGTGAATTATGACCGTGTCTGAAATGAATGGGTTGCCATGCTTCTCAGTGGCAGGTCGTTATTCTGCACCCCACCGGCAGACACACAATAAAGGCCAGACACAAAGAGACGCTCCTTTAGAACTCCCTCTCGGCCCCTTTTACACCCACCTGCCATCTATAAAGTTCAACCTTGATAGAGAGAGAGAGAAAGAGAGATTGAGAGGAAGAGAGGATCCGGGGGGAATGGAAAGGGTGGTGGGAATAGGGGAGGGCAGGGAAGCAGGGAAGGAGAGCAGAAAGGAGGAGAGATGGAGATGTAGATAGGCCGGCTGTGGTTTGGGTGAGGAGTTGATGCTAACAGAGAAAAAAAGCTGTCTTTCTGGGGCCAAGAAGGAGGAGGAGAGCCTTTGGATATGTACATAGTGCACGTACAGTGTTTACTGAGAGACACAGCAGAGCCCAGCTGACAGTGTTGAATAGGTAACATCTCCACTCATGTGTGATCAAGTCCTCCCTGTCTGGGCTATAACACCCAGTGTGACTAACTAGCCCCCACACCAGGCGGCGTTGACAGCATGCCCAGTTCTAAGTGTCGTGACACCATGTCACAGCGTGCAGACCTTGGGTATCCACGGTGACGTGACGACCTGTTTGCTCTCCGGGCCGCTATCCCTTGGCGGGACGCTGTTGCCAAGCAACGGCAGATGGGGAATTTGTAACTGCCTGCCCCCAGAGGGTTCAACCTTGGTAGAGGGCGCGAGGGAGGGAGAGGAGGAGGAGGGGCTGGACCCAACACCTGTCCCCGATATCGACCTTTCCAAAACAACAGATTAAAAACCTACCGAGTGAATTACGAGCGCTCGGCTAATTTGTTAGCGTGCACGTTAGCCTAGCGTAGCCCTGGCACAGCCGACTAGTGTAGCATATTAGCTTCTCGCCCCATTAGCCCAGCGGCGACACTGCGGCAATCTGTTGCTGCCGAGCAACACCATCTGCCTCCAAAGCCTCTCACCCAGAGGGAGGCAGAGGGAGATAAAGAGAGACGGAGAGAGGTAGAGGCAGTGGAGAGGTGGAGCGTGAAAGAAAGAGGGAGTGAGGGAGTGTGGCCTCCTCCTGTGTTTAATTAAGAGGCTGGAGCCAGGTCATAGCAGGATATCCCATTGCTGTGTGCCTGAGTACAGGTGGGCGAGTGCAGCAGTGTGTTAGTTCAGGAGGGTTTTGTGTGTGAGTGCTGGGTTGTGTGTGTGTGTGTGTGTGTCAGGCTCACTGGCAGGCCTGCTCTGTCTCTAAGCTGCAGTTGGGCTAGAGAGCTTGATGCCTTTATCCATCCTCACTATCCTAGACCATCCAGGTGTGTCAGTTCTATCTATCCTATTTCTACGCAGCGTTTTCTCTCTCGAGTCAGGGGACAATTGACCTCCCATCCTATTTCTGTGCTGTGTGCCTTGATTCAGGCAATTTCAGCTTTTGACTGTTCCCAGAAAGAAAGTAAACCGATGAAGTGTGTCAGTTCTATCTATCCTGTCCTATATCTAGTTTCTCTGGAGCTGATGGCGAGTAGAGAATCTATTTATCTTTTCGTCCACCGCTCTAGTTCCATCCATCTTATCTCTTGCCATGTGTTCCTTTTTAGCTGACGGCCAGTGCTATCGATCCTATATCTCCATGCTCCCTGTCCCTCTGTCTTACTGATGGACCGCAGGCTCTATCTCTCTTTTCTATCTCTCCTGTCCAATCTATGCTTCCTATCTCTCCGTCCGATGCATGTCTGTGTCCAGCCGGACGACCAGATGAGCCTGGTGGCCGTGATGCTCTACGACTTCCAGGACAGGAAGTTCTTCCCGCGGGAGTGCCCGGGGGAGGAGTTTATACAGGAAGTTCGAGACACAGAGAGCTGTCTTCTCAGGTACAACAGGAGGGAGAAGAGCAGGGAAGTGGTGTGTGTTGACGTGCACCTCACTTTCTAATACTGTGATATGATATTGTCTCCTCAATAGGTCCTGTGTCTGTTGATGTATACGTCGCTTTCGTAATTAGTTTGTGATGTAACGTTGTCTCCTTAATGGGTCCTGTGTGTGTGTGTGTGTGTTGAGGTTCAAGACCAAGCTGGCAGCCTCCCTGGCACGGTGCAGGATCAAGCACGACCTGCTGACCATCGACTGCATCCTGCCTGAGAACGTGAGGAGGAAGCAGCAGAGAGCCAGCAGCCTGCCCCTCTACGCCTGGGTCAACACACTCAGGAGCAGGTCAGGGCACTCCCTCACACACAGCAGCCGTGCGCACACACACACACACACACCCACACACACACACACACACACACATAGATACACACACAAAGTACATGTGCTAACTATGTGCTCACACAGAGGCAGTTCTGGTACGTACGCACACACACAAAGTACATGTTCTGTATGTGTAAATGTTCACACACAAACAGTACGTATGTACACTCACCCACATGGATAGAGACAAATGGTACATGGATGTATACTGCACACACACACACACACACACAAACACACACACACACACACACACACACACACACACACACACACACTGGTCAGGCAGGGGGGTTGTCCAGTGGTTTATGGTCCAGGTGGCCTGCTGACATCCCATTAAACCACAGACCGTGTATGAGTGAGGTGAGTGGGCACGTTGTGTGTGTGTATGTATGTGTGTGTGTGTGTGTGTACAGACAGCCTGATTCACTAGAGTGTAAATCCCACTGCGTTGGACAGATCCAATCAGCAACAACCCTCAGCAAGGTCTGGGACTGTGGAGGTCACCTGTGGGGTTGGCACAGTGGGTGTGTGTGTGTGTGTTTTGCTCTTGACTGACTACCTTTCAAGCCCACTAAATATTGTAACATGTCATTGTTACGCAGTGGTAGTAGACAGAGGCCTCAGTAAAGGTTATAGAAAACGGTTTTACATGATAAACCAAGACACACACTCCAGTGTAACGAGTGCATTTGTTCTTTCCTTCCACCTCCGCCCCTCCCGCCCCGCCCGCCCGCCCGCCCCCTCCCCTGGTCAGCCTTGACGAGGTGTGCAGGGTCCTGAAGCAAGAGGGCTTCTCCCAGGTGACTTCCGTCAGGCAGCTGGAGGGGCAGACCTTCTGCCGGGACCCCCACTGCGACGACATGCTGGTGTTCCCTGCCCCGGTTAAAGCTGACCTGTACCGCACCAGGCTGCTCAGCCAATACAAGCTCATCATCCAGGTACTACAGGAAGCAGGGAGAACAGAGAAGCCTCTGATACAACATTTCCCAGCGGTCCTCTGTTCATGTCGGCTCGCGCTCTTTAAATTAACGAGAACACAGCACAATGGGTTATTTGCTCATTTTATGTGCCTCTAAAATATCTTTGCTCGTTCAAAAAGCGTTTCTGAAACCGACAAATGGACGAATAAATCCGAAAAACACATCATCTTCTGAAAAAACCCTTGAGTTCATCTGTAACACCCTCCTGTTTCTGTGCAACAGAGGAGCTCCTGCTATTTCATTTCACTCCCGTAAACTCCACACGCGACACTAGCACGCCAGCTTGTGAAATCTGATTACGTAGCCAAATTCAATTAAGCATTCAATACCACTGCTAAAATTAATCACTTCTTCTCTCCCCCTCGCACATTCTCTCTCTTCCTCTCCCTCGCCCCCTCCGCTCTAAATGCCCTTGCTCTTTTCTTCTTTCCCCCTCATTTTCCTCTGCAAACACGGTGATATGGATAGTGAGTAGAGAGTGCTGTGAGTGTGGTCTGAGAGGTTGTGCTACGTTCAGCACTATCTCTGGAGAGAGGTTACGTTGATTGAAGGACATCTCCATAGTAATCTGATTGCACTGGCTGCCAATTCTCTCTCTCATCTCGCTCTCTCTATTTCTCTCTCTTTCTCGCTCTCTCCTTCCACTCTGTTTCTATCCCCTCCTCACCACACACCCCTCCTGTTTGTAAGCCACCTCTCTTCCCGTCTAAACCACCAAGTCTCTCTCTACACTGTCTCTCTTTCTCTCCTCTCTCTCCTCTCTCTCCTCTCTCTCTCTCTCTCTCTCTCTCTCTCTCTCTCTCTCTCTCTCTCTACACTGTCTGTCTGTCTGTCTGTCTGTCTGTCCCGTCCGTCCATCTGTGTCTGTCACAGGCACCGTGTGTCTGTTGTTGGTCCTTCTCCACGTCTGTTCTCGGGCATGTCCGTAGTCTCGTCTAAGTAGTCCTGTTCCCGTGTGTGCGTGTCAGGACAAGTCGTGCTGTGTGGGCCCCTACGTGGTGCGGCCCCTGTTGGCCCCCGAGGGGGACGTCCTGGTGGCGGGCTGCTCGTCGGGCCTCACCGTGGCCCACACCGCCTCCCTGCTGGGCCCTAGCCACGCCCCCCGCAGCAGCAAGTCCAGAGTGTCCGTCTGCGTGGGCGAGCGCCCCCCCGAGCAGAGGGAGGAGCTACAGGAGACGCTCGCCAACGTGGGCTGCAAGAGTACGTGAGACACGTCTGTGTGCGGCTCCCAAGTGTGTGTGCCTGTGTGTCGGTGTGTGTCCCGTGTGTGTGTCCCATGTTGTATGTGTTTATGGGAGGGAAGGTATGCTTTTGATCCTGTGCGTGCGTCCCTCCCCAGATGTGAAGCTGATCCCGGAGAGCTTCCTGTCTGTGGAGCCGGCTGATCCCAGGCTCCAGAGGGTCCGGCTCATCCTGCTGTTCCCCCAGTGCTCTGTGTCTGCGCTCAGCAACCCTGTAGACTTCATACTGCAGGAGAATGGAGGTACCAGCCTGTAAACACACACACACACACCGAGCCAGAACACCGAAACCTTAATGAAAGGAACCCTATGCTGATTCAAGGTAATGTGTGTCTCTGCCCCCCTCCCCCTCCCTGCTAGACACAGACCTACTCCAAGACCTATCCCAGGGGGCCATAGCCCAGACTAAGCTGGATGCACTGGTGGCACAACAGAAGAAGAGCATCGATCATGCCCTGAAGTGTGAGTGTGTGACCCGACCCAGACACACGTGCAAGCATGCGCTGCTGCAGACACACACGCTGGTGCAGACACACACACACACTTCCTAATTATCAGACCAGAGGCCCAGGTTTTCCTGTGAGAGCACCTCAGTGTTAATTAGGTATTCTAATATTCCCCTGCTGGGGTCCACCATAATGATCCTGGCAAGAGCCAACACACACACAAACACACAGGGGCACAGGTGTGTGAACATTTGTACAGGTATTATTGTGACATTCAACATAATTCTGTGTTTAGTCAGGGTTATGTCAATATCTGTTGAGAGAGTGCGTGCGCGAGCCTAGTCTCTCTAATAACACCACCATTGATTGTGCCCTGAAGCAGTTTTGCCACCGTAGATGGTTTCTAACAGGGCCGTTAATTAAACGGCAGGTGAAAATCGACCTCACTGCCCGGCCCTGAGTGGGTGCAGGGGAATGTGTAGTTCTGCCGTAGGCCCACAGGTGATGAACAGCTGGGTCTGTACACACACACACACACACACACACATCCCACAGGCTTCAGACTGCACAATGTGGAGGAAACCACAATACGTTGCACGCAAAGGGTGCCAAGGGGACCTGAATTTAAAGAAGCTGCATAGTTGGTATCATGTGGACCAATGGGAAATGAGGTTTGCAACTATATGATGACATCACTATAAAAAGTGTGGTGTATATACAGTGCCCTCCAAAAGTATTGGAACAGTGAGGCCAATTCCTTTATTTTTGCTGTAGACTGAAAACATTTGGGCTTGACATCAAACGATGAATGTGAAACCAGAGATCAACGTTTCAGCTTTTATTTCCAGGTATTTACATCAGGATCTGATGCACAAATTAGAAAATATCACCTTTTTGTTCGAACCCACCCATTTGTCACGTGAGCAAAAGTATTGGAACATATGACTGACAGGTGTGTTTTGTTGCCCAGGTGTGTCCTATTACATACATTATTCAATCAATAAATACCACTGAATGTCTACACTCAGGTTCAGATTGGGTAAGATAGGTTTTGTCTATGCAGACTGTATTCAGAGGTGAAAACAACATGAAAACCGGAGCGCTGTCTTTGGGTGAAAAACAAGCAATTGTGAGTCTTAGAGAAGATGGAAAATCAATCAGAGCCATTGCAGAAACATTGGCCATAGCCAGTACAACCATTTGGAATGTCCTGAAGAAGAAGAAAACTACTGGTGTACTAAGTAACAGACGTCGAACAGGTAGACCAAGGAAAACATCAGCAGTTGATGACAGAAACATTGTGAGAGCTGTAAAGAAAGACCCTAAAACAACTGTTAGTGAGATCAGCAACAACCTCCAGATGGCAGGAGTGAAGGTATCACTATCTACTGTTCGCAGAAGACTTCATGAACAAAAGTACAAGGGCTACACCAGAAGATGCAAACCACTCATTAGCAAGAAGAATAGGAAGGCCAGGCTGGAATTTGCCAAAAAGTACAGAGATGAACCTCAAAAATTCTGGGACAAAGTTTTATGGACTGATGAGACAAAGATTAACTTTTACCAAAGTGATGGAAAGGCTAAAGTTTGGAGAAAGAAAGGAACTGCTCATGATCCCAAACACACAAGCTCATCTGTGAAACACGGTGGAGGTAATGTCATGGCTTGGGCTTGCATGGCTTCTTCTAGGACGGGCTCATTAATCTTCATTGAGGATGTAACACATGATGGCAGCAGCAAAATGAACTCGGAAGTCTACAGAAACATTTTGTCTGCCAATTTAAGGAAAGATGCAACCAAACTGATTGGCAGAGCCTTCATCATGCAGCAAGATAACGACCCAAAACACACTGCCAAAACAACAAAGGAGTTCATCAGGGGCAAGAAATGGAAGGTATTAGACTGGCCAAGTCAATCTCCAGACTTAAACCCTATAGAGCATGCATTTTACCTGCTTAAGAGGAGACTGAAGGGAGGAACCCCACAAAACAAACAACAACTGAAAGAGGCTGCAGTGAAAGCCTGGGAAAGCATCAAAAAGGAAGAATGCAAAAGTTTGGTGACGTCAATTGCTGCAGTTATTGAAAGCAAAGGATTTGCAACTAAATATTAAGTCTTATTCACTTAAATATGTTTTAAGTATATCTGTTCCAATACTTTTGCTCACATGACAAATGGGTGGATTCAAACAAAATGTGATATTTTCTTAGTTGTGCATCAGATCCTGATGTAAATACCTGGAAATAAAAGCTGAAACGTTGATCTCTGGTCTCACGTTCATTATTTGATGTCAAGCCCAAATGTTTTCAGTCTACAGCAAAAATAAAGGAATTCGCCTCACTGTTCCAATACTTTTGGAGGGCACTGTATACAAATTAGGCATCCATTATACAGCAATATAATACATAATAGAAGTAATATAAATGTATAGTTAGCGTTGTCAGAAGAGAAAATTACATACACACAACTGCTATAACCACCTGCAGGGTATTTAAAGCTAGGAAGACTCGTACAACAACTACAAACTGGATAAGACGTCAGTCTTATATTACTGCAACACTCCAACCGTCAAGGTCTTCGTCAGGCTTAGCCTTGGATGAAAACCTTGCAGTAAATGAAAGTGTGCTCCAGTAAACTGAGCTTAACTTCTACAGTATGTAACCCTGTCAGCTCTGAGGTAATGGCTCATGCCTGGTTGTAATTGGTCGGAAATAAATGAAAGCTATAGATATAGGCACTGTGTAAACAACAGATGAATGACTGTTTGAACAGCTTGACACAGCTGTACTATGAGCAGCACAAGCTACATGAAACAGACAATGTTTCACACCAACATTGTTCAAAGAATGGAATATTTTAAGAACTTTTGGGTTGGAAAACCCTTTGGTGAGAATTTCTCTTTGAAGAATAGAAAAGAAAGGAACCAAAAATCATATTTATGCAGTGTGCTGTGAAATCAGAAGAAATAACAATTTAGGACTTACATTTCTCTTTGCTTATGTCAAGCTCAGATTTAATTAGACTCAAAAATGGACGTTCCTTTGTGGGTGTTTTTGTTTCTATAAAGGCACCGTTTCATTGTTGTGTATGTTTATGTCAAGACAGAATGTACAGTATATATTCATGGTGTGTGTGTGTGCAGTCTCTAAGGTGCAGGTGGTGGTATATTCCACCTGCTCCTCCTACCCAGAGGAGAACGAGGGAGTGTTAGCGAGAGCTCTGGAGCAGAACAGGCCATCACCAGACCAGGAGCTGAAAGAACAGCCCTTCAGGTTAAACACACACACAGTCTGTCTCTTTTTCGACTCTTTCTACCTGCTTTTCTTTCTTCGAGTTTCCTCTGTCTTTTCCTCCCCTCGGGCTGAAGAAAAGCCAACACGTCCAGTTAAAGATCACTCAGCCACTGACTGAAGCAGGAAACTAAATATTTCCTCAGACAATAGTCCATGTACTGTACATACCTAATGTCCTGTCTTGACGTGGACGTCCGAAGTTTGACAGTTTTCTACAGTTGATGTGGACTTGAATCCACACAGCTTTCCTTTTACATTTACCCGGCCGTCTACCAGGCCAAGATTGCCCCAGGCTTCTGGGAATGAAACAGGCTTTCACATCATTGGTATGGATGGCTTTTGCTTCGCCTCTTTCTCTGAGGAGATATATATTTACTCTGTGTTTTGTGTTCCCCCCCCCACCTCCCGTGTGTGTGTGTGTTTGTGATGTGCATGAGTACTGCATGTTTCTGGGTATTTACACACTGTGTGTGTGTGTGTGTGTGCGTGCGTGCATTCAGGCCCGACTCCTCCCTGCTCGTGTCTGCTCTCCGTGGCGAGGCGGGGGGGGAGTGGGCTGCAGATGGACCCTTCTTCCGACTGGAGCCCTCGGAGCACAGTAACGGCTGTTTCCTGGCTGTGCTCACCAGAGAGGTGAGCCACACACACACACACACACACGGTGCACCTTGCTGCAGTGCACACAATAGCTGTAATTGCATCTCATGCCACACATTTGGAGTTACTGCATACATCAGAACATCAGCTCCCTCTGAAGACACTGCTAGAGAGGGAAGCCCATAGGCTCAGCATCAGCTCTCTCTCCAGCGTGAGGTGAGGAACTCATTTACATGCATCACATCCCTTCCCAGGTCTCCAGCAGGGGACCTGGGAAGGGAACTGTCCTTGTTTGTCCTCACTGGGTTGGGTCGTAGCACCCTGTAAGATCTAGTTGTGTTCTATGCCAGGCATGGACTGCACCGCTGGGAGAACCATATTTAGCTCAGAGAGAACATCCCCCAAATCCCCAGCTTGCATTGCAGTGTGTGGGTCTCTGTATGTCGCTCCAGGGCTCCAGGGCTTTCTCCAGAGAAAGAGCTGAGGCTCAGTGTAAGTGCTGGATCAGACCGGAGGGGGTTATCCAAGCACCAGGATGACCCAGGCCTCACACAACACCCCAGGCTCTGTGTTTGGCTGACTGAGTTTGTTTTTCCTACTTGATGTGGTCAACGTTCAAAGTGTCACGAAAAGAAAGGCTCTTGTGGGTTCTGGCTCCCTGGGTGAAGGGGGGGTGGGGGGGCTGGGCGTGCCGCCTCCTGTGATACTCTGAGCTGTGCACATCCACCAGATAATCCCTCGTTTACCGTCTGCAAGTAACTCCCCCGTACCCCTCCTCCCCCACCCATCCTTCACACACTCCACTTTCATCTGGTCCCCGAAATAACCCTACGCTGAGCAAGAGGGGAGGGAGGGAGAGTGTGAGAGAGGAGAGGGGGAATGGAAAGTGAAAATGGGAGAGAGACAGATAAGGAAGAAACACGAGGGAGAACAGAGGGAGGGAGGGAGACGGAAAGGTAGAAAGAATATCTCAGGACGGAGAAAGAAATCGGTGCGTTTCTGTGAGACGGACGCTATGGAGGGTTATTAGAGCTCTGTCAGAGGAGCCGGAGCGGCTGGCTGCCTGACAGGAACATACACAGGGAGTTAAGAGCGTGCCTGTCAGCCCCTGTAACCGGGTGCAAGAGCTGGGGTGAGCACACAGGCTGTACACAGCACGGTGGGTGATTGGAGATGTTTGCCAGTGGAGAGGGGAGGTAGTACAGTGGGGTAGAGGAGGAGAGGGAAGGAGGTGAGGTGAGAAGAGGAGAAAGGAGCGACGAGGGGAGGAAAGTATCGAAAAATGGGGCAAAATGGATGCCAAGGGAGGGAGAACGGTGGGTAGAGGACATTAGAGAAGTAGAAAAAGAAAGAAGGGAAGGGGGGAGAACAGAGAGTGGATGGTAAGGGGAGAAAAAGAGAAGGGAAAAGAATGTAGGGCTGAGGAGAGATGAAGGGGGGGGGGGGTGACGGAGCAGGGTGCGTGAGAGGAGGGGAGAAAAGAGTTGGAATGAGAGGGGAGGGGGTGAGGAGGCGAGGAGCAGCCGCGAGGAAAGTGGAGAGGATGAGGTGAAATGGGAGGGTGGAAATGGGAGGATGAGTGAAAGGCAACCGTTGGAGTGTTGACAAGGTGAGCTCCGGGAATAAGGAAATAGCAGAGCTGCAGCTGGGATCAGGTGAAAATGAACAGGGATGGCGACAGGTGCTAGGGCAGACAGAGATAGGCTATGAAAGAGTGCGAGGAAGGGAAAGGGAGAGTCGTAGAAGGGAGACAGGTTAGGGAGATCAGAAGTGTCTGGTCACAGACAGAGGAACAAGGCCTTTTTCTTGCCTCCTGAGGAAACAAAACAAAGCACAGAACGAAGGAGAGAGAGATCAGAAGGTGAAAAGATCAGTGTCTGGGTCATGGAGACAGGCATGTTCAGCCTTGGAGGTTTAGATGGAGGGATGGGAAGAAGGAGGATATCTGAAGGAGGGAGAGAGGGGGGAAGGTAAGATCAGAGGAGTCAGACAGGCCCAAGAGTAGGTCCCAGATTCACACTCCAGGAAAGGAGAAGAAGAGAGAGGAAGAGCAAAGAGAAGCTCCTTCCAATGTTCTCTCTCTCTCTCTCTCTCTCTCTCTCTCTCTCTCTCTCTGGCTTTATGTGAAGTCCACAGTAGGAGGGGTTCTTTCTACCTGTGGGAGGAGAGACCGAGTGAGTTCTGAGTTAACGTGTCATAGATCACAGAGGACATACCTCTGTAGGGAACACGCACACTCACTCACTTAGGGGACTTATGGCAGGCTCTGTCAGTTAACCTAAATAGTAGGGGTGGGAATATTTATATTGCTTAACTTATATCAGTTAAATGCATTATCAATTGGTTTGGGCGAGATTTGAACCAGGGGTAGTGTGTTTGACAGCAGACTCAATGGTATACATGCTTACCTACTGAGCCACAGAGGGCTCCTGCAAAGTTTCTTTCAACAAGACATTTTAAATGCCTTATGACATTCCTAAATGCCTAAGGACAACATACGTTATGTTTCTGCTAATGCCAAGTTATAAAATAGAATACTCTTCCTTCTAATCATACTTACAAAACAAGTGAAAGTTTGCTGAAGGATTTCTAAGAACTCGTGACGATAAGTAGACTTTTCTTGTATAGACTTATTTATTTCTGCAACAAGGTTCAATATTAAACAGAAATGTACAGCTTACTGTTTATTAGGGGTGGGAACCTCACGATTAGATTAGCTCTGGGTGGGTGTTAAGTGAGGCATCTACCATGGCAGCTTAAGCTGTGCTTGACTAGGCTGTAGATGCTAAGTGGGCTGCAGTGGGAATTAGGGTAGGGTCGGTACATCAAAGAGCATGGCTGGATGGATGAAAGGATGATGGCTGGATGGATGGTTCACCATACAGCTACCTCATTTGCTGCCTACTGTAGCTTGCTGGACGTCTAGCTACACTGATGTCTGACTGGCTTGCTTACATAAACTCCTTACAGCTCTTCAATGTCTCGAAAATCCCCTGTATGTTTTTGTGTTTACGACACGCCGCCTCTTATGAAAATCAGATCTCCAGTTTACGACGCACAAGATTATGAAGCTATTCTCACCCTTCAGGGTGCGACCAAGTCCTCTTCCCGTTCCCTGGCATCTGGCGTCTCCAGGCCATCCATCACGTTTATACCTCCACCGACAAGGATGAAAAGATCATCAAACCGCCATCATCGCGCTCCAAACAGGCGGCTTCCCTACCTGCAATAAAGTCGGCTAATCAAACGTTATTGTGGCACTTCGAAAAGCCTCATAAAGAATTGCAATTAGATAAGTGTGAAAAAGCAATCTCTGTGGGAGTGGGCGTTGTTTTGGGCCCAGTAAAATGCTTTTATTAACGGGTTCTCCATGCAAGAACAACCTGGGACAATAAACAAGTGCTTATTCGATGTGGAGAGACTGGTCCTGCCTGTAGCAGGACAGAACAGAACACATGTGTGCTCGTCACTGATCCCTACTGGATGGTTAGGTCCTGCCTAAACAAGATCTCCATAAAAAAGGTCCTTCTTCCAGTCTGACTTTCTGCTTGACTGCTGAAGTGAAATGTCCCTGAAGCTAAGCAGGAGAGGGTGCTGCAGGTTTAGGTGTCAAGCTGTTACTCTGTAACATTGTCGAGGAGAGTACCTTTGCCGAGAGAGAGAGAGAGAGAGAGAAAGACAGAGAGAGAGAGAGAGAGAGAGAGAGAGAGAGAGAGAGAGAGAGAGAGATAGAGAGAGAGAGAGATAGAAAGAGAGAGAGAGGAAGATTCAGAGACGGGTGCAGACAGTGAAAGGTGAAGTGAGACACAGGGAGACAAAAAGCCTCTTGGTGAGTGAGGTAGATTCAGATCTGTCCAAGAAACTGTAAGAGATGTAAATGATGGTGGGCAACTTGTGCTTCAGGTCCTTTACAACAAGCTCAGCTGAGTGTGCAGGCCAGGGAACGACAGATTTAAGAGGGTTGAAAACTTGCGAGGAGAGGATGTAAGATTTAAAGGGGTGAAAGAAGCAGGGAGGGAGGGGAGGAGCAGAGAAGGGAAGAGTTGCTGATGAATTATTCAGCGCCCCCTGTCTGCGTGAGTTAGCATCAACACATTCAGGGCAACCCCCACAAGACTGCTCTCTCTGCCCCCCCCTTCTCTTTCACACACATGCACACCTCTATGAGGGTGTGCGTTTGTGTGTGTGAATAATTCAGCCTCGGCAGGCTGTTGTGTGGGCTAGTGCTGAGCCAGCAGGTGACCCTGCAACCAGCAGAAAGGACATGGTGCCTCGCTCTCTCGCTCTCACTCACTCTCTCTCTCTCTCTCTCTCTCTATCTCTCTCTCTCTCTCTCTCTCTCTCTCTCTCTCTCTCTCTGTCTCTCCTGCTGCTGGCACCATAAGGTTTACTGTTCTCAACAGTACTGTACACACCTTGTACTGTAGTACATGCACCCTCTTTGTGGGTGCATGTACTACATGCTATATGCTATTTTATATCTATACACCTGCCTACGTTCTGGTTATGACTAGACAGCGTTCATTCGGCCTACTGCCTTTCCAAAATATCCTTCAGGAGGCTGGTGCCTCAACCTTCTCTATCCTGCATTCCTGACAGCAACAAGACAGGTTGATTGCATTTTGGGCTTTTTGGCACTATTCAAACTCCAAAAAGATTTCCTCTCTGTACCCTGGGGTAATCTTTGATCTAAAGATAATTGGATAGGTGATATCTTCTCCTACGTAGCCGTAACCTGGCCTGGTTTCCGTATTTTTCCGGGGAAGGGAGGATGGATTTTTTGAAAATTGAAATGAAGGTTTCTGTCTCTGTTCTCTCTTGGCAGCCTGAAGCTCAGGAGCAGGAATCTGCAGAGGATGTGCTCGCCAGGGCAGCAGCCACAGGCATACTGGACGGCATCAAGACCACCCGGCCAACCAGGAAGGAGAAGCATGGTCAACCAAACCGCCAGGCTCCTACGGGTCACATTCGTACACCTCAGACACGCCCACATGCCACCACCAGCTCCCAATCCAGGGTCATGGAGCTCAGGAACCGTGAGACTAAGGGCAGTAGTTCTGCCCCGATGATCGGGCCTCGGGGATTGGCTAATGCAGGACAGCTGTCGCCACGAGGTAAGGACTTGTGATCAAAGCCCGAAGTCTGAATACTCTATAGACATCTACTGTATACAAGCCATTTTGTCCTTGCCTCTCTTAAAACCCGCTCATCCATAGGAAAAGGCAAGCCTCGTCACCAACGCCCTCCCAACACCACCCCCTCGAATACCAGCTCCTCCAACACCAGCTCCTCCAACACCGCTTCCCACCTGTCCCCATACGCCACCCTCCAGTCAACCACCAGCCCCTCACGCAAGAGCATGACTAGCCTCACCAACATCTCCACCTCCAGCAAACAGCACCGGCCGTCCAAGCCCACTGCCCCCCAGGCCCCCGGTCCTCACCTCTACACCCCCACAGCTGACTCCCCGCCGGCCCAGACGGTGGACCCCGGACAGCCTCAAGGTCGTCAGGAGGTCATGAGGCCGGTGACCCTGACCCTGCCCCTGGTCCTCTTCCCTAAGTTCTCCTGTCCTAGCAGGCAGGTTGTGCCCCCCCCTCCGGTCTGCCAGATGAGCAGCCCTGCCACAGCTCACAACCAGTGGAGAGGCCCGGCCTTCCACCTGCCCCTCACCCGCTCCAGTGGAAGCATCAACAAGGAGGCCTTGGTGAAAAAGACCAGACCCTGGCTCTGAGAGGGTGCCCACAGAGAGCACACACACACACACACACACACACAGTACATCACAATCAGACATACACACACACACAGTACATCACACACACACACACACACAGAACATCACACTCAGACATACACACGAGAACATTGGCCAAATACTCTGAAATACATCAAACATTTAAGCACAGTTCAGACATATTGTAACACCAAGTAAATCGCATACACAATTTGATGAATGAAACACACAGTCCATAATTCTGTCAGTATTTAACTCCATGATAGTCTTCCTGTGCATGTGTCAAAGAAACAAGCTTACCATAGGCTGAAACTATTGCTCTAATGTCATGTGACTGTAATTCCCTCACTGATAGTAGCTTTTTAATGACCTGAAACATGACAGCTTGTGATGAAAATAAAACCGCCCATTCAAGAAGCCATTCCCTTGTTCACGGTAATGCTTTTTTATTCTCACAACAGATCACATTTACATGGTGTCAAGATGAGTGACAAAGAGTAGATGAATTACAGAATTTTCTCACATACGTGTTGGTGTGTGTTTTTCCTTTTTTTTTTCTTCTTCTTGGACTGGATTGCATTCACAGAGTTCAGCTAGAGTGCATGTGGATCTGGGTCTCTAGAAGAGAGCGTGGTCTGGTTTCCAGCAGTGTGAGGGCGAGACTGTGTATCACACTGTGTATGTGTGTGTGTGTGTGTTGATGTGTGTGTGTGTGTGGGGGGGGGGGGGGACTGGGTTCTGCTTTTGTGCTGCGCATCTATGTCTGTTTATGCACCCACCCCCATCCCCTCTTTCATCACAATACACACTCCATTCAGGATTTAAACACATGCAATAGCAACACCCCTCCTAAATCCATATCTGTACACAACATCTCTCTATCCTCCCATCACCATGTAGGTACAATCTTTACCTAGTACAATCAGATGACCCCCCCTGCCCCCCACCCTCCCCAACCCAGGGATATTGATTCAGTCTGTTTCCTGTTTGTCATACATAGGGCTCAACATGGCCTTTTGCCATTTCATAATGGCTTCTACCCAGGACAACAGTTTCAATTTCGTACCAAAGACACAGCACTTCCTAAAATACTACAGAACGTATTTTGTGCCAAACACTATTGGAACAGCTGCTTCTCCATGGCCAGCTGAGTTGGATAGAAAATGTGGGCGGATGATGGACACAGCTCCTACCAGGGTGTAGTAGTCACTCTGACCAGGCTAGTGTGGACTACACGTGGATGCTTGTTTTGGCTTCTCTGGTAGATATTTCAAAACCTCAGTGCACACTACCCTAATGTTGACTCCACCTGCTTATTTTCCAATGGCTGCTTAGCTTACCAGCAAAGCTACTGTAGCCATGTGCTTTCACTGCTGTTGTGTAGGTCAATGTTGGGGAAGCCTTTTTCTGTCAACATTCTAAATACGAGAAGAGACAAGAGAATGTTTAGATGTGTTTGTCAATATTGGGTCAATGGACTCCATGATCCAAACAGTTTGACAGTTCAGTAGTTGGCATGGCTACAGTAGAGTTGCCTGGTCAGGATCATGTAGCTGAGTTCAGTGGTATTTTGCACTGGTGACGAGTTGGCTGCGCATCTCTCTGTAGCTTTGGCCCTCTTCTTCCTGATCATTTACAGATTCATTCATTTTTCTTTTTGTCTTCGAGCAGATGACAGTTCTTTCCATATTCCCTCGGTCTCTTAGAGCTAACATATATGTACATCGTTTGTTACCATGGCTGGCAATCATTCAGTGGGGGTTGTAGTCGTGTAGACGGGTGAGTGACAGCCGCAAGTTGGGGGTGCGGGCTGCTCGGGGGTGAGGACTGTGCTGTCGGTCATTGCTGGGGGAGTTCTGATGGCTGTTTCTTGGGTTTGAGAGTGTCTATAAGAGACTGGACGCCACGCTTCACGCTGGTGGTCACGCGGCGCGTGACGGAGTCGGAGGAGACTTGGGAGGTGGAGGAGGAGGAGCTGGCTCGCTGGGATGGGGGGCGGGCCACCAGACACTTCTGATAGCGCAGCTAAGGAAAATGAGGATGGGGGAGGGAGGAGGACGAGGACATGTAGAAGGGATAGGGAGAAAGGGGGGAAGGGGGAGAGATTTCATTAGGAGGAAAGATGGGAGATGATTCTGCATTTGGGAGCGGGTGAATTCCAAATGTTTGGAGTAAAACTAAATCTGGAGTTGTGTGGTGACGTAAATGCTTGATTGTGTGTGGGTGTGCGTGTGCATACTGTAAGTGTGGAGATATCTTTAGAAGCAGAAACTCACCACACACGCAGCCTGTACTGCCTCAGACACGCTCCCTGCGTTGGGCTCGCACCAGAACACATGGCACTGGAAGTGCTGGTTCCCAGAGTCCATGACGAAGGCGAAGCTGTGAATGTCCCGCCCCACGCCCATGAAGGACAGGAAACGCACACGACACTCCACCAACACTTCCTCCTCTTCTTCCTGTGAAGAGGTCCAATGGGAGGTAAGGAGATGGAGAAAATATACTGGACCACAAATGCCCCAGTTATAGTTCTATAGTTCTATGTGCCAAAAAAAACAAGTTTTTTTCAGACCTATAAGACTGGATGTTTTCGTTCCCAGATCTCTGATCACACGAGATCTCAGACCTCTGATCATATGAGATCTCAAGCCTCTTGTATCATAGCTGAGGTCGCGTACACTAAGCCTAAGATTTCAGACATTCAGCCCTGAAGCTCGCATCTCGTACATCACACTTGAATTTAAAAACAACTGCAGGGCTGTCTCACACCTCCAACTAAGATCTCACACCTCAACGGATCCCCTAACATTTCTAGGTATGAGACTAGCATGATATAAAACCTGAGTTTGGTTATGTGACCTTGATATATGCACATACCCAGTGTCATACTTCTGGTTTACCTGAGAACCTGAGTTGTTCTATGAGACCTGAGGTCTTTAGAACATGAGGTCTGAGACCTGACTGTAAGTTGTCTGAGACATGTGGATGTCCTAAAAGGGCCACCATACTATGAAGGGGTTGCTAATGCATCACAAAACAAAAAACAAAAACACTGTCCTACATCACAAAGTTTTGACTCAACCAGGCTAATCTTCTCGAACCTTCCATTCACCCAAGTTTTCCTAAGGTGTGATGACACAGCGATGGTGTCCTCACCTTCTCCTTGATGACGGCGACGGTGGCGTCGGCCACACTCAGGATCACAGGGGTCCAGTCCTCTTTGCCAGTGGAGGACAGCAGGCTCTCGATGGCCCCGTTAATGATGTCCATACCTGGGCAAGGACATGGGCTGTTATCGATGGGTCAGGTACGGCCGGGAAACATGGCTAAAGGAGATTTCCTACAGCCTTGTCAAGCAGCCTGTCCTCTAAGCTTACGTTTTTGGAGAGTCCAGGCTGGTTTTAAGCTAGCAGGTGAAATTGACTTACTCTAACTTACAATTTTCATTATGTACATTTCATATTCAACAATATGAGCAGGTGTGATGGTTTGTGGTATGGGGAAAGGGGAGGGGTTTACCTATGGGGCGGGACACGGATGTCATCCCCAAGTACAACACATGAAACTTCTGCACCAACTCAGTCTTTGGCATGGGAAACTCTGCTTAAGAAGAAGACAGCGATCAGATACCAGGAATACACACAGACACTGTCCCACTGGGACCACACAGTAGCCCAGTAAAGACATTGGAGTTAAGTGTTTTATAATTGCATGAGACAACAAAAATAAACAGATTCTTTTGTGAATATTCAATATTATGGTGGATGTTGGTTCTAATTAGGTCATGTGAAAGAAAAGGCATACAGTTAATCAAATAAGTGGGCCGAACTTCAGAGGCTTGTTGTAATAAATGCTGTTATGAAAAACACGTCTATTTAAAGCCCTGCCCAGGGGTAGGAGGAAAGCTTTCAATACACAGACACAGACGATAAGATGTTTCAACCAGCACAGCACCCCACATCCGTCAAAACAGAAATAACAACCCACGCGCTAATAGGCTCAGGCCCTGGGGCCGAGCAGAAAGAGGGGTGGAACTAAAGGTCGATGGGGTGAGGGGGGGGGGGGGGGGAGAGAATGAAAGAAAATTGAGTTTTTGTGTGTCTGGTATCCCAACCGTGTCGTCACTGTAACGACACGAGTGAGCGGTGCTCCTCCAATGATAGCTTTGATCTGTTCGCAGGGGTGCAAGCTGAGGAGAGCAGGACCTCACTCCAAAGGAGTGTTAATTAGCTTTTAATGAGGTTGGTTGCTTAGCTTGCCGCCGATATATTTGACTTTTATATTCCACACAGAGGTTTCCCTCCAAGTCAGCAGATCTTGAGACCTATGTAAAGTTATAGGGGGAAGGGTTTCTTTTTGCTGTAATTATCTGGTGAGAAAGATGTGTTGAGACTTGTTGAAAGTACGTAGAATATCATTAACAATGCGAGAACACTGCAAGACTATCATAAGCGTTGTCCTGTTGTCAGCATAATTCCAATGTAAGCAAAGCCTCCGACGAGAATAACTTCTACTGCGAGGCATTCGCTTATTCATTCCCTCTTTCATACATGAATTAAGTCATGTGAAACTGCCGAGGAAACGGCATTGAGGAGATGATGAGATATCAATCCAATTCCGGTAATGGTTTTTACGATGAAATATAGCGACTCAAATAGGATGTGTGCGTAACAGAATGTGTGTGTGTGTGTGTGTACCTTGTAGGGGAACATCAGAACCCGTCTGGGCTGAGCTGCCAGCAGCAGCCTTGGCACTCTTCCTCTCAGCCATAATCTAGAAGAGCGGAAAAAGAAAGAGTGAGGTGTTAGAGAAGCTTGATGAGGTGCAGAGATCAGAGAAAAACAGAAACACACAGCTTACTTGCCAACACAAGTGAACATGAAATCTGTAGAAACTTCAAAGCATGTGTTCTTGCGCAAACTGGAAATCAAGTAGAATCCACTGACTGTGTATCGGTCAATGGGTGTTCTTTGAAGTAATTTTTTTTCCAGTGAGTACATAAGCATCCCTTTTTCCCTCCTGTCTCCTTGTCCCCCCTCTCCTACCTCCATGTTTTCTCTGCAGAGGTTTACAGAGTGCAGGCCCTGTGCTGCATGGCCCTTCCTCTTCTAGAGATAGTTGATTAATTGTAGGTGTCATTAATCACAGTCTGCGGTGAGTCGGCAACTCTCCGGCTCACAGGGGAACACACACACTTGACGCTGCACACCAGACAGGGCTGGGGTCACTAAGTTTGTGTGCTGCAGTCTCCTACTGTCCTTTTTCTGTAGTGTGAGCTGAGACACTTTTATACACACATTGGTGAGTCACTTTGATTAAGTTATATCTCCCTTCTTTAATGCCGGGTCCCTTAAATCAACAAAAAATTGCATAAGATGTGAAAAGAAGCACAAAAAAAGGTAAGCAAGAAAGGCATTGTGTCCTTTTTAAGTAGGTCACATCCACTACATACAGAACACAGAAAGCAGCCATCTTAACTTTCCTGTCTGGAATGTCCTTTTCAAGGTCATTCACTATCTAAAGAGCCTTGAGAGAATCTTCAACTTGTTTCTGTCTCAAGTAGAAAATATGACAACTTTTTAATACAGAGGAGTTTGTAATACCAAAACTGCCAATGGTAAATTCATAAGTGGTAAGTGCGTGACTGGGACTCAATTTCACAACTTTCAGGGCCAGCGGGACCTTCCAAACCCTGAGAGGCAATGCCATGTCACCTTTCTCTCTGTGTTTTGCAGAATAGCGAAGGTTGTTGTTTAAAATGTTTTGCAAGGAAGTGTGTGCTTCTCTTTCTCCTGAGTGTCCTGAAAGGAGTGAAAGATGAAGAGAGAAATATCTCTCCCTCTGTCCCTCTGTCCCTCTGTCCCTCTGTCCCTCTCTCTCTCTCTCTCTCTCTCTCTCTCTCTCTCTCTCTCTCTCTCTCTCTCCCTCCCTCCCTCCCCCCTCTCGCTCTTTCTTCCCCCCACTCTCTTTCCCTCCCCCCTCTCTCTCTCTCTCTCTCTCTCTCTCTCTCTCTCTCTCTCTCTCTCTCTCTCTCTCTCTCCCTCTCCCTCTCTCTCTCTCCCTCTCCCTCTCTCTCCCCCCCTCTCCCTCTCTCTCTCTCTCTCTCTCTCTCTCGTGACTTGGCCTTTTTCAGCTCTGCAGAACTGCGTTCAGGACAGGCATGCAGACCTGTTTATCTTCTCTCTCTCCCACTACTTCTGCAATGACACTTACCTTGGAGCAGATTTCGTGGAGACTTGTTGCTATGGCTTCTGCGGGGGTATCACAGCGGAAGACATGGCATTTTAGCACACGCGTGTTCTTGTCTCTCGCCACATAGGCAAAGTCCCTGATCACGGGAGAGAAACATGAATACACAGAAAGATCAATGGCTGTTTGAGTGTGCATACAGTACATATATATATATATGATTTATTTATATATGTATATATATATATATGTATTGTGTTTCTTTATGGTAAGATATTAAAGGACATTGTGAAATGTATGGAGTAGAATAGATTTTCATGAGATTGAAATCTC